>NW_006159773.1:4465806-4466452 GCF_000334495.1 Tupaia belangeri chinensis
CTTAATCAAGCATGTTATCATCAATAATATTCCATTTCTACTTTCATACATATGTATACATATATATGTTTTTTCTCCTATGTTTGACCCTCTGCCCTTTCCCCCTCTCCCATTACACTATCTCTGCTATATACAGTTGTCTTCCAGAGGAGTTATTGAAAATGTGATACATGCAAGTAAAGGGAGAGGGGCCACGAGTTTAAAGTTTTTAACAATAGGGAACATAGATTCCATTCAAGGTTGGATCAAGGGTGGGTCTCGTGCAGTTCTGCAATTGTAGGTGAGTCTCCATGGAATACAGTTTTAGGAAAGCGGTTCTGGTAAGCAGAGATGATTATCAGTTGATGCGGCACAGCAGCCATCTTGTGATTAGCAGTGCAGAAGATAGAATCGCTGATATGGAAGACAAAACTTCTGTCTTAGATAAAACCACCAAAAAGAATGAAAAAAATTTTTAAATGAAAACAATATAGGGAACCAGCAGTTAGCGTAATGGCTATGTTGCTGGACTCCCATGTAGTCGACCATGGTTCACGTCACGGACCCGGTGGCTTAGAACTCATGCCGTGCGCGTGTGCCTGCATGCCCAAGATCCCAAGAGGAGAATGGAGGAGAAGGGATTGCAACATGACCATCCCCTCTGAGG
>NW_006159773.1:4466550-4496844 GCF_000334495.1 Tupaia belangeri chinensis
TATACAGGAAATACTAGACACCATTAAATGCCCAAATATCTGAATAATAAGTGTTCCAGAAAGCAAAGAATCAGGCAAGTGCATAGGAGCTCTGTTCTATAAAATATTTGTAGAAAACATTCCAAATCTAGAGAAATATTCAGAAGGAACATTTCTCAACACAATAAAAACCATCTATGACAAACCTTCTGGAATGATAAATGAATATAGGAAAGTGACAGGATGTAAAAAACAGCATACAAAAATTTGTAGCATTTCTTCTTTATTTTTTAATGAATTATTTTATTTGACTTTATTTATTTATTTTAATTTGATAAGAGAGGACAGAGTGAGCATGAGAGAGAGAGAGGGAGAGAGAGAGAGAGAGAGAGAGAGAGAAAGCCACCAGGTCTGGGGCTCAAACCATGGTCGGCCATGTGGGAGCCCAACACAAGTAGCCACCACACCACCTGCTGGCCCCCTTAATTTGTTGCATTTCTATGCACAAACAACAAACAGACTAAATTAAAGTGAAAGAAAGTGACTCCATTTACAATAACCACAAAAACTCTAAGGTACCTAGGAATAAACCTAATCAAGGAAATCATAGAACTCTACAAGGAAAACTATGGAAAATCTAAAAAAGGAAATTGAAAATCATACAAAAAAGTGGAAGGGCATCTCATGTTTTTGGATTGGAAGAATTAATATAATCAAAACTTCAATTCTACCCAAATTTATCTACATATTTAATGCAATTCCAATCAAATAACAAGGGACCTTCTTCACATATCTTGAAAAAAGTCATAGAATTTTTCTAGAATCATAAAAGAACTCATGTTGTTAAAGCAATACTGTGCAAGAAGAGTGAAGTAGGAGGCACTTCACTCCCTGACCCCATAATATATTACAAAGTTGTAATGATCAGAACAACAAGGTACTGGCACAAAAACAGGCATGTAGACCAGGGAACAGAATAGAATCCCCAAAATGAACCCCAAAATGAACCCCAAAATATATAGCTAGCTGATTTTTGACAAATGACACCAGACAATCCAGTGGGGAAAGGAAAAATGGAATATCCACTTGCAGAAAGTGAAACTGGACCAATATCTCACCATTAAAAAAAAATCAACTCAAAATGGATCAAAGATCTGAACCTAAGACTTCAAACTATAAAAACTACTGGAAGAGGAACCAGCAGATGGTTACATTGCTGGACTCCCACATAGTCAACCACAGTTCAAGTTCTGGATGTAGCGATTTAAAACACACGCCAGGGACGTGCACGTATTTGCCTAAGATCCCAGGAGGAGAATGGAGGAGAAGGGTTTACAGCATGGCTGTCCCCCGTCCTGGGGAGTGGGGTGATTTCTTGCTTTCTGTCCTTCTGTCTCTCTGACGAGCACCCATGTCCTATAGCAAAATCTCTCTGTAAAAACAAAACAAAAACAACTACTGGTGGAAAACACTAGGGAAACTCTTGGAAACCATTGGTGTAGGCGAACACTTCTTAAATAGGATCTTCAAAGCTCAGGCAGTAATCCCAAAACTACATGAGTGGGATTACATCAGGTTAAAAAGCTTCTGCACTGCAAAATAAACAATGAACAAAGAATGAATGAACAACTCTTGGAATGGGAGAATGTATTTGTGAACTATGCCTCAGATAAGGGACTGGTAACCAGAATTTACAGGGAACTCAAGCAGCTCAAGGACCAACCCAATAAAAGGTGAGCAAATGAGCTGAACAGACAACTGTCTAAGAAGGACATACAAACAGCCAAAAAGCACATGAAAAAAAATGTTCAACATTCCTTATCATAAGGGACATGCAAATCAAAACCACAAGTGGATACCACCTCACCTCAGTCAGAATGGCTAACAGAATTTACAGGGAACTCAAGCAGCTCAAGGACCAACCCAATAAAAGGTGAGCAAATGAGCTGAACAGACAACTGTCTAAGAAGGACATACAAACAGCCAAAAAGCACATGAAAAAAAATGTTCAACATTCCTTATCATAAGGGACATGCAAATCAAAACCACAAGTGGATACCACCTCACCTCAGTCAGAATGGCTAAGATTAAAAAAAAAGAATAAGTGCTGGCAAGGGTGTGGGGAAAAATGAACTCTCCTGCATTGTTGATGCAAATGTAAATTAGTACAGCCACTGTGGAGAACAATATGGGGATTCCTCAGAGCCCTACAAATAGAACTACCATTTGATCCAGCAGTTTCACTCCTAGGTATCTACACAAAGGATAGGAATGCACTCAGTTGGAAAAACACTTGCACATCCATGTTTATTGCAGCATTATTCACAATTGCTAAGACATGGAATCAACCCAGATGTCCATGACAGATGAATGGACTGAAAAATTATGGCACATAGACACTATGAAATACTACTCAGCCATAAAAAAACAATGAGATCCTAGAATTGCATAGAAAGTAGACAACTATCTTAAGTGAAGCAAGCCAGACTGTGAAAGAGAGATATTGTATGGCCTTTTTAATATATACTGAATGTCTGCCCTCCATGGCAGAAACTGAAATATTGGACAATATAAAGGCATGGAGAACAACTGTGGACACCAGAAACGATATGGGAGGAAGGTGAGAAATGGCAGAGAGTTCAAAATGGCAGAGGGTGAGAGGTAGGGAATCAAGGGAGAAAAAGAAAGAAGTATAAGAGTTAAATGCAAAATAGAAAATTATCCATGGAAGATAATAGGTATGGTAATAATCTTTGATTGGGTCAATATTCTGTGTATTCTGGTTGGGGAACTTCATTTTGTATGCTGTAATGATACATAGTGAATGAATGTAAGATTAAAACAAATTTTTTAAAAAGGAAGGAAAAATGCATATTAAGGAAAAAAAAAACTATTCGTATGTTTTAATTTTTTTTGCACCAAAATAAAATTGTACTCTAATTCCAGAATTAAAAAAATTATTATATGACACAAGCTTTTCTTTAAAAAATGTTACACTAGTGCAGCAATTAACTGATTTTTTTTTTTTTTTAAATAACAGATTTCCTAATCAGGTAATGTTCTTGCTCTGTGTACATTTAACAACAGCTAGTTGCAATCATTCATATGCCTACTTGTCTGGTCTGAGTTTAGTTGTTCTCCTACAATTTCCATGGAAGTCGGAATGCTGCAATGGTCAGGCAAGGCTTCAGGGAAGAGGTGGATACACTTTAAAGAGGTGAGAGAGTTCATGAGGCAGACAGGAGAGTGGGACTGCGAGGCTGAACCAGGGGGATGTTTAAGCAGTCTCATGACAGCCAGGAAAGTCTCTGGCCAGAGAGTGGCAGGAACGTAGAAAACAGCACTGCATACATAGAATGGGCTCTTTTCGAAAGAATCTTTGAAACAGGGCTTACTTGTTCGGATTGATTCATTGTTCAGATACCAAAGACTTTAGAGTGAAGAAGTAATCTGAGGACTAGCCCCAAAACCTAGTGGTTAAGGGAGCTGTCTTCTACATGACTGACTATGATTTGAATCCTGGTTCTAGTGGCTTGAAAAACACACTGGGCACGTGTGTGCATGCCCTAAATCCTGACAGGATGGAGAAACAGAGTAGAAAGAATTATATCATAAGCAAGTCTCATTGGGGTTGCTTTCTCCCATTCCCTTTCTCTCTGTCTTTTTCTCTCTCTGGTAATACCATATTCCCCCTGGAAATTACAAAGAAAGAGAGAGAGAGAGAAAGAGGGAAGAATGAAAGAAAGAATGAGCTAATAAAAGAAAGGAAGGAAGGAAGAAAAGAAAGAAGGAAAGAATAAACAAATGAATGAATGGATAAATGAATGGAAGGAAGGAAGGGAGGAAGGAAGGAAGGAAGGAAGGGAAATCTGATAAAAAAAATACTTATGGAAGAGCCAACAGATGTGAAGATGGCTGTTTCCAGACTCAAGTCATCCAGTAAAAGAAAGGAAGGGGCCCCACATGAGAGAGGCAGCTGGCCCACATCTGGCACGCACCTGTGCAGGGTCAGCAGCACCCTCCTGGTATCCCCTGGACAGGAACCACCTTCCCCTGTGCTCTGGGGAAGGAGCGCACTGTGCGCATTTGAAAGTAAGTCCAGGGTAGGTTTCTACTGTGATTTTCCTTACCTAAAGTTAGGGTTTAAGGGACACTGACACTAGTGGGCATGTGGGGGCTTTTAAACTGCAATGCCAAGTTCACTTAACCAATCGCAGCCTGACCATGGAAGAGAAAAGACAGGTCTGAAAAGCCTGGTTTCCATGTGATACTGGCCTCGGAAGGCGTTGTGTTGGGGCGGGCGAGAAAGGGTGGTCTGTGAATATGTTTAACTTGAAAATTGTTTTGTACTAATTTATCATAATTTTTCAGTTTTTTAAATAGTTTTCTGAGTAATTATGAATACTTTTTTATCTTTCCATCAAGTTTATTAATACTTAATCTGACTTGAATTATGAGGTTCTGCTCCTTTAGCTAGGACATGACTCTAAATAAAATGTATAAGGAGGACCAGCAGTTAGCGTAATGGCTATGTCGCTGAACTCCCATGTAGCTGACCGCGGTTTGAGTCCTAGACCCGGTGGCTTAAACTCACGCCAGGCGCATGTGCATGCGTGCCCAAGATCCCAAGAGGAGAATGGAGGGGAAGGGATTGCGGCGTGGCCATCTCCCCTGGGGGGTGATTTCTCACTTTCTATCTCTCTGTCTCTGTCTGTCTGGCAAGCGCACGTGCCCTATAGCAAAAACCTCTCCAAAAAATAAAAAAATAATAATAATAAAATACATAAGGATGGGAAGACATGATACTCTTTTTACACTGTCCTTAAAGAGTGTCATTTTCTTATTGGGCAATCCACTGCCAGTTTGCATCTCTATGTTATTAGAAACTGTTCTTGATTGTTCATGGGATGATGATAGCTATTCGGAAAGGGTCTTCCAAAAGTTCATGGATAATTCATATGAAGAAAAAGCTAGGCATGGCTGTCAACATGTTTTTGTATCAAAATAAACTTGTACTTTAATTCCATTTTCTACAAACATTTTGAAGTCTTCTCATATATAAAATATTTTGAATAATATATTCTGGCAATTTCTGTTTATTACAGACTAATATCTAATGTAATTCTATCCTGGCTCAACTATAACCCTGAAATATAAAGAAAGCCTGAAATATAAAGAGTTCAACAAGTGTACCATCGTCTGAGGATGCAATTGGGGGGTTATCGGTTTGACCGATAATGTATGATGATTTTGGAAAGTGACTGTTAGAACTAGATTATGGTAGGATGAGGGCCAAGCACATCTGTTTTCACTCAGAGCTTACTTATGAAATATAATAGATGATTTGAAAACAAAAACAGAAACAAAACAAAACAATACAAAACAACACAATCCCCCCAAAACAGGTCCAGAGCCACAAAGTCATTTCTCTAAGCTGCCTTTGTTTCGTTGTGACTTACCTCGTGGAGACTGTCCATTTTGTTTAATGACTCTCAGGGGAGATGAATGAAAAACTATTTGGTGCAGATGCTGATTCAAGCCTTTGGCATATGCTTTTTCCAACGTGGAATCTTTGCTTTCCAGGGACAGTCCTGCCAATAAAGGCTGCTTCTAAGTTACCTTACTACCCTCTGCTGTTAGGGAGCTACTGAACAGTGCTTGCTGTTGACATTTTAACATCTAGCATGAGCGTTTAGCTAGAATGATGGTGAGATATCAGGAAAGGAAATTAAATGTGAATTGATCCATAAAGAAAAACTTTATGAGTTTCTATAGATCTGTGGGTCATTCTAGAGAATGATTCAGAACTTGAAGTGATCTTTCAAGAGTGTATGTGTCAGCCACGTGCAATGATTTTGGTTTGATGTATGTATGTTTCCCTATGTTGCAGCTTAGGAATGTAACATTGTTAGTGTTTTCCATTACTTTGTTCTCATCTTACTGTATAGTTCTTGTAATAGAACATTTTTTTCTGGCAATATAATGAAATTTAGAATAATATTTTAAGAAAATATTAGAAAAACAAAATGAATCTGACACTTTGAATGTTTGATTATTTTTAGATTTTTGTTTGTTTTCCGTTTAAAATTTTGCCAAAGGGTGTATGCTTGCCACAGAGAGACGGAGAGGTTGAGGGAATGGCACGCTCTGCATGTCTCCCTCTTGTCGGGGTTTTGGGCATGCACACACATGGCTCTTGGCAGGCTTTTCAAGCTGCTGGGTCCAGGACTCCAACCATGTAGTTGGTCATGTGGGATCCAGGTACCTTGACCATCAGGTGTCAGGGTGGCCTTTAGATTTGTTTTTTAACACTTATTTATTTATTCCATGAGTGAGAGAGGGAGACAAGCTTATAGAGGTACAACACCCCTGATGGGTTTTGATATCCTGATCCACCCCTAACTTCAGCCAGCCCTGGTCACGAGTATATATGCCCAGTGCACTCTGGGAGATCTCTCGATGCAAACAGGCGACCTTCCAGCATGGTCTGCCTCATAGAGCATCACGTTTACCACTGTACCAGCATCCAGCCCCAAATGTTTGATTATGAAAATTAAAGTAGATCATAAGTAATTTTTTTATGTTTTTTTTTTTTTTTGCCTTAGGATGCATGTGGTCACTGGAGAGAGACAGAGACAAAGAGAAGTAAGGCTGGATGGCCTCCCAGGCTGGATGGCCACCCCACAATCCCTTCTCCTCCATAATCCTCTTGGGATTTTGGGTACACATATGCCCATCGTGATTTTCAAACCAATAGGTCTGGGACTTGAGCTGTGATTGGCCATGTGGGAGTCTGGGGCTTTAACCACCGAACAACTTGCTGGTCCCTTAAAAATAATTCTTTGGATTAGTCAGGTGGGTGGCTTGAGGAGCATGCTGGGCTCATGTGTGTGCCCAGAGACCCTAAGGGAGAGTGGAGGAGAAGGAATTGCTGTGCGGTGATCCTCCTGGGGGTGTATATTTCTCTGTCTCTCTCTCTCTAACCCATCCTGACCCCTGTAAGTGCATGTGTCCTGTGGCAAATTGGGGAAAAAGAAAAAGATTTTTAAAAAGACGTAATTCTGGGACCAGCAGATAGTATAATGATTATATCGCTGGACTCCTATGTAGCTGACCACAGTACAAGTCTTGGACTTGGCAACTTGAAATTCATACTGGGCATGTGTGTGTGCATGGACAAATCCCCAAAAGGAGAATGGAGGTGAAGGGATTGTGGCATGGCCATCTCCCCTGGGGGGTGCTTTCTTACTTTCTGTCTCTCTGTCTTTTGCTGTCCTTTAGCAAAAACATCTCTCTTTAAAAAAAAGAGACATAGTTCTTTTATTACTTTAGGAACTTCAGTGATATTTGGGGACATAGAGCGAACGGATGTTAATTGGCTTGTAGTATTCAATTGTAAATAATAAGTTAATGTTATAAGTTGTAAATTTTTCCCTATTGAGCACTGACTGTATCCATTATTTAAATATTTATTCAATTTAAACAAATTTTTGTTTTTCTCTTTCTAAAGAGGTTATTTTTAGATTTATTTACTTTTTATTATTCCTCAGTTTTGACAAGAGAGAGACAGACAGAAAGAAAGGGAGAGTGAGAAAGCAAGCAAAGATATTTCAAAAAATTGAATGGTCTTGGAACTTTCATGAATTGAACAATAGTATTGATACACTGTTGTATATTACATTTTGTTACCTCTTCCCATTACTTTCCAGCTGATTTTCATAGCAGTGGTCACATTGTAGTTAATGGATGGAAAATACATAACACCGCCAAAAATAAATGGTTTGTTTGCATGGCAAAAACACCTGAAGAAAAGCATGAATGGTTTGAAGCTATTTTGAAAGAAAGAGAACGGCGAAAAGGTGGGTGTGTAAACTGGGCAACTTTTTACTTTATGAAGATTCAAACTGAGCACAGGAGGACACAGTGGACAGATTCTGAACAAGTGGAATAGTATATGCTGTTTGTTCACTTTGAATCACCATGTGATATGAATGTCAAATCAAAATTCTTTTTGAGTATTTCCTATATTGTTACTAAAATAAAAGAAAAAAGTCTTATATATTGATAGTTACCAAGACAGTTACATTATGGCTGACAATGTCTTTTAAACAGTTTCCCTTACTTTAAACTTTGTCTATTTTCTTTGCACGTTTTCTTGGCATTTCTAAAGCATCGTAACATTTTCTCTTAAGGGACAAACTTCAGTTATATAATGCAGCATCCTGGGCCCTCTAGCAATTGTTTTCCACATATTTAACAATACTCTGAAAATTTCTAGATTAAATAGGTTACCTTCCTAATTAAGGATGAGAACACCTTGGATCTGTTAAGCGTTTGAAATTGTTGGAATGTCATTGAATAAAATGTAATATAACCCAGTAAGTTGCCTGTTCATATGACAAGTGATCTCAAATTTGCTTTAAGCTTTTAGAAATATTTGCAAAGGTATTTTGGTCTGGCAGTGTTCCGTTGTGTTATGTTTATCTTTAAAAAGACATATTTCCGTAATTCAGCTCAGAAATAGGAATACTTGGATTTCTACTAGTTTCTTTACCATCTAGTTTCTTAATTGCTAGAAACCATGACACTATTTATTACTTCTCCCCTAGATCTGGGAAGGACTGCCACTTGGCAATGAAATTTTAGCCCATTCTTTCATTTTCAGATATTTTCCCTTGAAGAATTTACAAAGATTCTATTTGATTAAAATATTCAAGAACACATTTATATAAGAATTTCCAAAGCCTTTTCAAATGCTTCTTTCGTTGATCTTAAAGAACCAGATAGAAAAATTTAAAAGAAAATTTATGAATGTATACTGACTCTAAGGTTTGTTGAATCTAGCAATCAATTCAAATACCAAAGCAAGTAACTGAAAAGGATAAATAGAATTTTCATTAGTTGTCTTTTTGTTTGGTTCCAGAATAGCTATGATCCACCCTAGATAAAAATTTGAAAATATTATGACTTTTATGATATGTATCTTTATTAGGCTCTATTCTTAAGGGAATATTCACTATTATTGGCACGTTAATATTAATCCCACATGGTAGAAAATGAAATTTTGAGAAGACATTTTATAGCTGGCAGACTAAAAATGATTCATATATTTCTTCTCCTACAACAGTTTTTCATCACTCATGCACTAATTAAGTGCCAACGTTCCCAGGATTACAGTTTGGCATTGGTATTCTCTAGATTCCTTGCCTAGATTGTCTATTTCTGCCTGATTAGCCACTAACTCTGCACTTTCACTTTCTCGGTCTTTAAGCTCAGGCTTGTCGTCTTTTCTGAGCTTCACGCTCATGTATTCATTCAGCTGAACCCCTGGACTCTTCCAGACTCGGCGATCTCATTACCTGCATGCTTTTGCCCAGTATAACTTTTAAGGTTTTTGCTATTGGGCATGTGCACTCACTAGAGAGAGACAGTGAGAAGGAAAGTGAGAAATCCCACTCCCCCCCACACCCCCAGGGGAGATAACCATGCTGCAATCCCTCCTCCTCCATTATTCTCTTGGAATTTGGAGCACATATGCACATGTTGTTCCCAATGTGATTTTCAAGCTGCCAGTTTGGGACTCAAACCCTCGTCAGCCTTGTGGGAGTCCAGCCCCTTAACCGCTATACCACCTGCTGGCCCCACTCAGTATAACTCTTACCCCTTTGGTTACTCTCATCAGAAGCCTGAAAGACATCTTGATTTCTTCTCTTCTTCATGCCTACATTTAATCATTTGCTGTGTCCTGTCGATACTATCTCCTAGCTACTCCTCAACTTGTTTACAAGGACTTGAATTTCTCTGAGCTTTTCCAGTTTCCTCCTAATGGGCTCCCTCTTTTGAAACCTTTCTCTCTTTAGTTCATTCCCTGCCCTGTCCTCTGAACTTTGTTTCCAAAGCAACGAAACTTTCTCTCGGGCACTACTTTACCTTTCCTCTCCTGTGGGTTAAACCACTTCAGTATTTCTCCAGTGCCCAAGGATGAAGTAAGTTGAAATTGCAGGTTCAGGAAGGACCTTGTCTAACCCACCAATACATCTGTCCTCTCACCTAAAACCAAAAAAAGATTTCTACACATTAGTCAGCTCTTAGGAATACTTTCTATTTCTCTAGAAATGTTTAATCATACCTTGCATTTAAACATGGCCCTCTGAAACCTTACCATTGTGCAGGTGGAGTGAGTTACCCTAACCCTGCCTCTGTTGTATCTCCGTGTTTCCCCCAGGCTGTCTCCAGGGCCACTCTGTTCAGTTACGCTGATCTGGTCCTGCACAGGCATGCGTGGCCAAGGACCCACGGAGGCTCAGACCAGCTGTTCTTATTCGACTAGCTCAACTATCATGCCTTTGGGGTGCAATTTGCACAAAGGCACCATATGCCCTTTGTGAAGCTTCATGGGCTTCCCAGATAACCTGGGCCCTGTCTTACAGGGCTATGTATCCATAGGCGCAGCACATGGTAGACGTGCAAGGGATGCTTATTTAATGAAGGCAGCAGTGAGTGAATGAATGCAGAGACTGTTTCAGTGATCTGTCCTTTCTCTAATTTTTGATAGGTTTAAAATTAGGAATGGAACAAGACACCTGGGTAATGATCTCTGAACAGGGCGAGAAACTTTATAAAATGATGTGCAAACAAGGCAATCTGATCAAAGACAGAAAAAGAAAACTGACGACGTTCCCTAAGTGCTTTCTTGGAAGGTAGGGTTGATAGTCTGGGTGCATGTATTTTTTTTTTCTATTCTCCCTGTCTCGTCCATTCAAACCGTCCTTTGATTATTTGTTTTCCTTTTGCAAATAGGAGGAATTTTCAAAAAGTTCATGTTACGCATAGGTGTCAAAGTTGTTTTGCACTAAAATAAATTCATATACTTTTTTTGTTTTCCATGTGCTATTTGAAGATTTCTCATAGTCCAAAGCGTTTTTGGTTTTTGATATATTTAATGAAAAATTTGAATATTTTATTATTTGTTTCTTGTTGTGCTGCAAAGCTGTTGCTTCAACTGTTTAAAATAGCACCGGCAGTGCGGAATATTGCAAAAGAGTACTATTCTTAGACACTATACAACTAACTAAAACTCTTCTCCATTCCCAGTTATTTTCAATGGCAAGATCATTAAGTGTTCTGACTCAAAACCAGGGATGGATATAAGCAACGTACAGTGTTATATAAGGCTTAAGATAACAGGATTATCACTAATTATATCATTTTTATAACTAGTTTTTATCACAGATAATTTCATTAATTCTGAGTAACGATACCTAGTCTAAGAATATTGTGAAAATGATGCATATAGTGTTTATTAGAAACATGATTATTAGAAAGTTAAGGAATATTTCCTTCCAGTAGTAGTGTTCAGAGTAGTTTCGTTTCCACTGGCATTGCTATCAATCATGACTTTAAGACAACTGTGATGGACTAGGTTGCTTCATACTCCTTTATTTAAGGGTTCTACTTTCCCTCTTCAATAGATGTTACGTGTTTCTCGTAGGCGTCTTCACTCCTTAGATCACTTAGTTCTGAAGGGTTACTCAATGTAGCCTCAGTTAGCCAACCATCTTCATAATAAGATTTGTTGACAAGTCCTGGGTTTTCTGAAAGAACTTCATTAATTTCTTCTTCTGATAGAGGAGAACAGAGTTGACTAGCACCTTTCACACTTTCTGAAGCACCAAATTCGTATTTTTATTTAGTTTTGGCCCAAATTCCAGTTGACTATAGTAAAGAAAAAAAAAAAAGCAAAAATAAAACCAAAACAAAATAAACTCTCAAAGCTTCCTATGCAAAATTGCTGATTCCCACTATTTCAATACCATTTTCTGCTGTTATCCATTCATGTTTCTCTGTGAGTTTATGCACAGACAGTAGCGCGGATCTCCTGCACAGTGACCAGATGGTGTCTGCCCTCAGCGCCAGAGCCCTGGTGTGCAGGGCACCACAGTGCTGAGGTCTCACAAAGGCTGCAGGCCATGGCCCACATGCTCTACTCACCTTACAGCACCTCGTTTGCAGGGGTGCCCAGGGTTGTGCTGCCCCCAAAGCATTTTTGAATATTCTTTTATGATAGAAGTTTCTTGGGCCATAGCCAAATGAGAGAATGAACAGAAAGCCAGGACCATGACCAGAAAAACTTAGATGTCCATCCATCATCCGTGACTTCCACAATTTCTGCTATACCATGCTCTGAGGGTGAAACCTGGAGGTTAGGGCCAGGCAGGGGGTCACCTGGACATGGTACACATGAATGTCAGGATGGACAGTGGGTCCAAAAACTCAGGGAGGACAGGTGCTCTAAACCACCAGTGAATTCAGAGTTTAGATAGATAGGCTCAAGATGGAGGAGTATGGATGCAGCACTTGAAAATGCAGGCCCCATGAGGGGCTGGGCAAGCACGTTGCCTTGGTTTTTAGCAAAGAGCAGTTGTTTGGTGTGTGTAGACAGAGGTTAGGTGGGTCTCCATGGCTGGTTCAGTCAGTGCAGAGTGGAAGGAAAGGGTAGCTTCTCTAAGCAGCACTTCTTAGGCTAGACTCTGTCCTGGCATCCTCTACATTATTTCTAATCCTCAAATACATACGTAGGAGATAAATACCTTTATACTTTTATTTTTTAAGAGAGACCCCTTGACAGGGTTTTGCCATGCCATGGTCCTCCTCATGACCTTCCAGCCAGCCAGGACCAACTATGGGCACACCCAGCATGTTCAAATCCAGAATGGCGGGGTGAAAAGGTGGCATTGTGGCTAAGGTGCTGGAGTCTCACATGGCTGACTGCAGTTCAAGTCCTGGATCTGGTGGCTTGAAAAATCCCACCAGGTGCATGTGTGTATGTGCCCAAAATCCCAAGAGGAGAGTAGAAGAGAAGGGACTGCAGTGTGACCATCTCCTGGGGGGTGACTTCTCACTTTCCCTCTCTGTGTCTCTCACTGTCTCTCTCTGGTGAGCGCACATGCCCTATGGGGGAAAAATCCCTTATGGCCGCAGTATTGCACAATCACACCTACCACCTACACCATCATGACTGGCCTCTCTATGATTTTTTATAAAGATATAGAAACTGTGAATCAGGGAACTAACAGTTCCATACAGTTAGTCAATGCCTGTGTCAATTCTGGAATGTAGACTGGAGTAGTGGTTCAGAGTCCTGACTGCTGTCAACTCTGTGTTCACATCCTGGTGTTACCACTAGGGAGTTGTGTGATTTGGAAAAAAGAAGTTAAGTTTTTGTTTCCTCTTGGAGCATGGAATGATTGTAGTTCTCAATTTCAGTGCTGCCTGGATGTCTTTGTAACTAGCTTCGGGGACATGCCACATAGCCATATATCAGCAGAAAACCTACTGCAGGCAGCATTTGGCTCTGCTTGCAGTAAGCCCCACAGGTGCCAGGAGCTGGCTGCAGTTCGTAGCCCCCCCAAATGATGCTCTTGTGCAAGAAAAAGAGCAGCTGTGAGCCCACTGGGTCATAAAGCCCTGTGCCATGAAAGCACAGTGTTTTGTAGCAACTCTGTGAGCGTAACTTCCAGGGTTACCACATGGGCTCACCCACTTGTAAGAGAGACACTCTGAGCTGTGGCTTCCCACCAGGTGTGGCTTCCATATACATGTATGTATGCAAATCAGCCATTGGGGTTATTTTTCCCATAATTATTCTGCCTAGTAACATTGCTGACATCCAGCTTTCGTAAGATATTTAGGAGAACAGACTTAGGAGGTTAACCTGGGGTCAAATTTGTTGAAGGTCGTGCTTTTTTTTTAAAAGAGAAATTATTGCTATAGGGTGCATGTGCTTGCTGGAGAGACAGAGAGAAGCAGAGACAGAAAGCAAGAAATCACTCCCTGGGGGATGGCCATGTCACAATCCCCTCTCCTCCATTTTCCTCCTGGGATTTCGGGCACGCACGCACATGCACCCAACAGAAGTTTCAAACCACTAGGTCTGAGACTTGAACTGCAATCGACCACGTGGGAGTCCAGCAACGTAGTCACCATGCCATCTGCTGGTCTTTGCTAACTCTTTACCTACACTATCGCGTATGGTCAAAACCATTAGTTGTGATAGTACTAAAGCATCTGCTAAGTAGGAGAGACTCAGTATGTGTGTTTATTGTGGCCTCCTCCCTCCCTCCCTCCCTCTCCCTCCCTCTCCCTCTCTCTCTCTCTCTCTCTCTCTCTCTCTCTCTCTCTTTCTCTCTGCCAAACAATGTATGTGCTTACCAGAAAGAGACAGAGAGTGGAAGAGGAATCAAACACCCTGCAGTGAGTGTGTTCATGCCATGGCCTCTTCTCCATTTCTTCATCCTATCAGAGTTTGGGGCATGCACCTACATACACCCTCTGTTTTTCAAGCCACCAAGCCTGATACTCAAACCATGCCACCAGTCATGTGGGATTTGGCTCCTTTGTCTCCCTTAACCACTAGGCCCCAGACTGCCCGTATTGTGGCCTTTGCATGCTGCTGTGACACGATAGCCCATGTTTGAGATCGCTTCTGAGGCGATCTTGATCCTCTAGTGGAGTTTGGCAGGAATCTTCTTGTGACTTAAGTTGTCCTGTGATAAAGCTCCTCATTCACTATCTTTTCTCCTTTCCTGTCCTGTCCTCCCTTTTGGATATAGTCCCAATTTGTTGCAATTTTTAAATTATGCTCCTTCCCTCATTTCAATTTGACATTTTCAGAAATCTGGTGATGTCAGAGCAGAGTATTATGCTTGTGCTACATTTCAGCCATCTCCACCCACTTGTCAGCTGCCGATGTTTAACACGAACTCACCGTGCGCAACTACTGGGCTGAGTTCCCAATATCTGTCATCTCGCTTAGTCCTTTGATGGTACTGTGTGCTATCGTCATCCTCCCTAGACCTCTCTTTATTATCTCCATTTATTGATGGAGAAGCTGGGGCTGAGAGAACTGTGTTTACTGACTCAAGGTCACAGGTAGTAGAGACAGAGAGAGGATTTGAATCCAGGTTGTATCTCAAAGTACAAGATCTTAACCACTACCCTCTATTTTGTCTTCTCTTAGTATCTTTCTTTTGGGTGGTCCTTATTTATAGTAGACTAGAAAGCTGTTTAACACCATCTTTTGCCACTGCCTTGAAGTATATTTTTTAAACTAGACAATCCATTTTTAGAGTTTTAATTACTTGATGTCAGTCATTTTTAAAGGTTTCTTTATTTGATGGGGCCAGCAGGTGGTGTGGTGGTTCAGGGCATTGGACTCCCACATGACTGACCACAGTTCAAGTTCCAGACCTGGCAGCTTGCTTTCTAAGTTTCTCTTTTTCTCCCTCTCTTTCTCCCTCTCTGGTCAAATTAAAATAAATAAATAAATAAATACATAAATAAATAAATACAGTTAAAATAATTCTTTAAAAAAAAGTTTATTGATTCTTTTGTTCCATGAGAGAGAGAGAGGGAGAGGGAGAGAGAAAAGACAGGTACCCTTAGCAGATTCCTCAGGCTGTGATCCACCTCCAAGTCTCCATGGGCCTGGATCACACACACAAGTACATGCCTAGCATGCTCAAAAGGTTCTGGGACTTGAATCCACTACCTTTCCCATGTGGGTCCAGTTTTGTTAGCTTACATCACTACCTGGCTCCAATCTTAGCTAGCTTTATTGCTTTTGGTTTCATATAAATAGAAAACCAATTTTTTTTTTTTCTTAGAGGTTTTTGCTATAGGGCGCTTGTGCTTGCCAGAAAGACAGAGAGAGGCGGAGATAAAAAGCGAGAAATCACCCCCTGGGGGCATAGCCATGCCACAATCCCTTCTCCTCCATTCTCCTCTCAGGATCTTGGGCATGCACGCACACGCGCCTGACGTGAGTTTAAGCCATTGGGTCCGGGACTCAAACCACAGTCAGCTACATGGGAGTTCAGTGATATAGCCATTATGCTAACTGCTGGTCCCAGAAAACCAATTTTCTGATACTTTCCATAATTTAGTTTCTCTGTCCACAGGGGGAAAAAATAGTAAAAGAAAAAAAACAGCCTAAAACAAATAACTAGTTTATAGGAAAATTCAAATGTTAGATATTTTTAAACATATGATAACATTGTTTATTTGTAAGTGATCTTTGTATTTAGTATTCTCTTACTGATACCACATGACCACTTCAAGAAAGATCACTACATTAGCGAGACTCTCGTAAGTGATACAAAACCCGCGTCCTTATTACCTACGCTGCCTGGAGCTGCCCCTCCTATTGGGAAGGATGTGAGCTGTATCCTCTGTGGTCTCAGCTGCAGCAGCCGTGTGTGGTAGACAGCTCTGACGGATGGTTCTACACTGAACTATTCCTTATGGATGACAGTTTAGAGACAATAATGAATTTACCAAGTAATTTAAAAATTTCGAAACCATGTAGTGAAACTTTCCTCTCCTCTGGTGTGTATTAACTTTCTATTGCTGTGTAACAAATTGCCACCTATTAGGTGGCTTAAAGCAAATCCCGTTTGTTAGCTGATCAGAAGTTCAGGTGATCTCAACTGGGTTTCTGCTTAGGGTCTCTCAGGGCCAAAGTCAAGGTGCTGGACAGAATGGACTCCTTATCTGGAGATTCTGGAGAAGAGTTCCCCTGTCAGCACACTCATGTTTGGGCAGCATCCGGTTCCTTAGAGTTGCAAGAATGAAATACCTGTTTCTTTGCATGCTGGCTGCCAGCCAAGGGTTGCTCTCAACTTCTGGAGGCTACATGTCTCGTTGCTTGGCCCCCTCCATCATTGAACCAGCCTCGAATCCTTTTTATGCTTTTAATTTTTCTGACTCCCTTGTGCCACCAGCCTGAGAAAACCCTGCTTCAAGGGACTTGATTGTGTTTGGGGAAGGCCCATTGGATAATTTCCATATTTTAAGATCAGTTGGCTTGGGATTTAATTATATGTGCACACTCTTTTCCTAACTTACCTAGATTAATATTTAATTTAAAAACCAAGAGGCGGGAATCTTGGTTGGGGTGAGTAGGGGGTGAGAGGATTTTTAAAAAAATTCTGCCTATCACATGGAATATGTCATTTTTGTTTTATTTTTCACTTTTAGATTTTTAAAGCAAATGTTTTTCTATGTCTAGAAATCCACCTCTAAGGGAGTTTAACTATTTATCTGGTCACAATTGCTCCACCTAGTTCTGTCTTTCAGCATTTCTTAGGATCTGTTGAAATCTCTTTGGTCCTAGATTTGCTTTTATGTGGCTATTCAGCTTACAATTAAAGTGACTCTACAATTTTCACTTTGTGTTTATTGGAGGTCTCAACTTGAATAGTTTATTCAGTATAGTGTAGAAAAGTCTCAATATATGAACTTGAGTTTTTTTAGATCAGAGTTCAACCTAAATATCTATAGGCTTTCGATATGGGGAAAAATATCTGTCGAAATGCATTGCAAATATTCCTTTACATTTTGAGACCCCCTTCATAGTTGCTTCATGACTACATGATCTACTGAACAAATACTTAACTTTTTTTATCGGCTTCCCGTTCCAGTGAATTTGTGTCCTGGCTATTGGAAATTGGAGAGATTCATAGGCCTGAGGAAGGTGTTCACTTGGGACAAGCATTATTAGAAAATGGAATCATCCACCATGGTAAGGATTTTATTGATTACTTATTTGTTTACAAATCACATGTGCCTTAATTCCATTGGTCAGTTTAGTTTATAAATCTCAATATTATAGGATGCTAATTTTTTTTTAATATTGCTAATATCTAATATGTATATCACAGAGTTTTAGGAAGTATGCATTTACTGTGGTGTATTTGCTAACCTTAAAATGAACAACAATGATACAGGCAAGAGTTAGAAATATCAGTAAGTGTTATGGGATTATGTTGGAAGAAATGGTTAGTTCCCTTAGTACTTGGGAGTGCTTCATGGAGGAAGTGGTACTGGTGCTAGGCTTTGTAGAGTGGATAGAACTCTGGGCGGAAAAGCAGAGGCCATCCCACCTTCTGGTAACAGTAGCACACAGGCACAGTGGTGGGCAAGATCATGGCGGTCTCTTTGAGAACTAACCTGGGGTCCCATGTGGCAAGATTATATACAGGACCTCTGTAAGTTTGTGAAAAAATGGGATTAAAGTACAAGTTTATTTTGGTGCAACAGAATTTTGAAATCCTTGCATCAATTTTTGGGGTCCCATGTGGCAAGACTATAGACAGGACCTCCGTAAGTTTGTGAAAAAAATGGGATTAAAGTACAAGTTTATTTTGGTGCAACAGAATTTTGAAATCCTTGCATCAATTTTTCATAATATGCATTTTCAGTGAACTTTTTGAAACTGTTGGTACGTTCCATGGATGTATATGCTGGTGAGGGAGCAGAGCGAGGCAAGAAAGACAAGATAAGCAAACACCTGATCTGAATTTTTGGGCTGTGGTACATGGGCTTATTGTGAGGGAGGTGGGAACTAAGGCATACTTTTAAAAAGAGGTATGATCAGTACTTGGTTCCAGAGCTGTCAGAGCTGTAGTGTGGAGCTTGTGCTGGAGAGGTGAAGACTTCTGAACACCACCATTGGGAGGATTCTGATGAAGCCAACCTGTACATTTGATAGTTATTATATTTGAATATGGGAGATGAAGTGAGATCAGCGTATTCTGAGCTTTCTTCTCTAGATGGCTAAGAGAGTTAATTTAGCAGGAGGAAGAAGGAGCTAATTAGAGAGAGAAGGTGAAGGATTTGTTATGGATTGACTCTGAGACACCCAGGGGAGTATGTCCAGAAAGAGAGTGAAAATTCGAGTGTAAAGTTCAGGATAGAAACAGGATAAGAATAGGCCCAGCAGATGGTGTGGAGACTAATCACTGGACTCCCACTTGGGCAACTGTGGTTCAAGTCTCAGGCCAAGTGGTTTGAGAATCACACCAGATGTGCACGTGCGTGTGCATTCATACCCAAAATATTGAGAGAAGAATGGAGGAGAAGGGATTGTGACATGGCCATCCCCGCCTGGGGTTAATTTTCCACTTTCTTTCTCTGTCTCTCTCCAGCAAGTGGAGATGCCCTATGGCAAAAAACCTTAAATAAATAAAAAAAAAAAGTGAGAAAGAGAGAGATATTAGGGAATCATTTCAAGATCCCTGAGGACACTGGCAACTAATAAAAGACAGCAAAAAAGCATTGACAATGGTATTAGGATAAAAGTTTGAAGAATCTCTATTGTAAAATAAATAAAGTTAAATAAAAAAATTAGTTAAAAGTGTGGGTGAGGAAAGAAGATAGGGAAATTAATAAAGGTAAAAATTTGGCTATGGAATTTTGGTGTTCATATCCTTCTAAAATAGAGCAGCATGCAAACAAACCAAATTCTCCTTTTTCTTCAGGCATTGCTATGTGACGGTATCACCATCTAGCTAGCTAAGAATCACCTTTAATTCCTTTCTCTCTCATAGATTTTCTACCCAAATTCCCTCATTAGACCAGTCTTCTACCTTCCAGGATACCCACTTTTTTCTAAGTAACCATCATCTTTAACATTGCTTCCTATTGTATTCATTACCCCTATAGCAAACTCTCCAGGTGATAGCTAAAGAGTCCTTCCAAAACAAGTATATGTCCAAAGCATTCCTGTTTGCAATCATCTAATGACTTTGCACAAAAGTTGAAGACAATTTTTGACCTTTTATCATGGCCTACATAACTTACCTTTCAAGTCCTACCCCTAACTTCCTCTTGGGGCCTGGTATCATATGTAACTTGTCACACTGTGAACACCCTGGCCTTCTGTCTCTTCCTTTAATACTCCAAATGACTTCTTATTTGAGATCTTTTTTGTTTGTTTGTTTTTGCTGTTCTTATAAAATAATTATTTAATTCCCAATATATGTCAAGGAACTTTCTAACTATAGGAGACACAATAGTAAATTAAATGTCACCCCCCATACTCATAACTCCATACTCATATGAGCCTCTAAATTTCAGACACCTCTCTAGTCCCATCATTCAAGTAAGTTACTTTTTTTAATTTTGAAAAATTTCTTCATGTACTGTCATTCTCTGGAATTATCATATCATTTTACTTTATTTATTATCTCTCTCTCTCTTTGCCCCCTACCCTAGCCTCTGGTCAAAATATAAGTGCCATCACAACAGGAACCTTATTTATTATTATATAGAGAACCACCTGGAGTTTCAGCATATGCAGATATTGAGTAAATATTTGTGGAATAAATGAATAAATTAATAATTGTATTTTGAGTGAACAGTGATACTTACGATTGCATATGATTCTGTGCTTGATTAATTAGCATCATTAACGCATGTAAAATGTCATGGATACTAAAAAGCATCTAGTCAGCTGAAAAGCATAATCTAAAAGCATGAGTGAAAATGAACAGATGTTAAACTCTATGACTTTCCTCTTTTCTGCTCCTCTATCTGTCTTTAATTCTAAGCTTACACATTTATTTGGTAACAATAGTGGAATGTATTTGTTTTATTCTCTCTGAAGTCCACTGAAGCAGAAGGAGGTGGTATGTATAAAGACCTTGCAAACCATCAGTCTTCAGAAGTGGTGATTCCTTTTCTATTCAGACTATATATAGGTGGTCCCAACTTAACTATGATTTAATAATTTTTTAACTTTACAGTGGTACAAAGTGATGCATTTTAAGTAGAAATCATACTTAAAATTTTAATATTTTGCTGTTTATCATAAAATAGGCTTAGTGTAGGATGAGTTGATCAGCTCTAGGCTGATATTAAGTGTTGGGAGCAGATTTACAGTAGTCTAGGCAAGGCTATGACATTTCAGTTCACCAGCAGGTGTACTGAATGCATTTTGACTTAAAGATATTTTCCACTTACAGTGGGTTGATGGGGATGTAGCTCCATTGTTTACTGAGGGACATCTGTACTTCCAGGACTGTATTACCAATAGAACAAACAAGTTAAGATCTGTTTATGGACAGTTTGTGTTTATCCTTTTCCTTCACTGGCTATTTTCTCCATTCTCTTTGTAAAATAACCTTAAAGGTATGTAAAATGAATGAACAATCTTTATTTCTACTACAGTGTAGTAGTCATAATTCTATCTTTTTAGTGGATCTATTTAGAAATCAAATTGCTATACTATATCCTTTTAGAAAGACAGAAATCCACTAGAATGGGAGAATTAATTTTTTGGAAGACATTATTGTTTTCCACTGATTTAGCACTAGTTGATGTAACAAGTGAACCTTATCAAGGTCAGCCCATGACATGGTGGTTAAATCTGTTGGATCTCATATGACTGACTTTGCAGTTTGAGTTTTGAATGCAGTGGCTTGAAAAAAGTACCAGGTACATGTGCCTGTATGCCCAAAATTCTGAGAGGAGAGAGAAATGGAAGAGAAGGGACTGCAGCATGACCACCCATGGGGAGTGCTTTCCCACTTTCCTTCTTTCTTTCTCTCTCCAGTGAATGCCCATGCCCTCTGGCAAAATTATAAAAAAGAAACAAACAAAAACTTGTCAATACAGCAGCTTACGTTATAGAAGTTCATTTTTTACTCATGTGAAGACCTTTCAGTTGTGGAAGGGGTTATAATGGAAGCTTGGCAGTTCTCAATGTGTGGCCTCCAAAAGTCACTGGAGTTTTTGTTTATTTGTTTGTTTAATGATCCCATACACGTCCCGTGTGTGTTACTTTTGGGTATGTGTTCTTAGCCACAATGCAATTACATGGCCACCTTTGACTACAAGGAGAACCAAGAAATAGTGTACAAACATGCTCACAGAAAATAGCAACACAGATTTGCTAAACAACTACCCAATTTCTTTTTTAAAAAATGAATTATTTTTTTATTTTATTTTATTTGTTATTATTACTTTTTAATTTGACCAGAGAGAGAGAAAGGGGAAGTGAGAGAGCTCGCCATCAGGTCCAAGACTTGAACTGCAGTTGGCCATGTGGGAGTCTGGTGCCTTAACCACCATGTCACCTGCTGACTCTGAAATAGCAAGTTTCTGCCGCTGAGTCTTAGGTCTCAGGTTAGGTTAGTGTAAGATCTATAGAATTTTGTTAATGATAGGGTAATCATCATTTACAGGTCTATAACATTTTACAGTGATAACATAGAATAGCCAAAACATCATTTTTGACATTTCTATTTTCAATTTTTTTTTGTGACTTCTCTTGTTAATGAGAGTAACTTCAGTTAGAAATAAAAGAAAAAAATCTTAAAGCTATCAACAATTGATGCTACTTATTTAACTTGTGTAAAAATTATGGATATACAACTTTCTATGTTTCTGTGGCCCTACTATATTCTTGAAAGACCTACACGGGATTTGTGTACCATATTTTCTTTTTGGGCTATGGAGATGTTGTAATAGATAAAAGCATATTATAGTAATTTTCAGTGCCAGAGATAGGAATGGTTAGGATTTAAGAGGAAGGTATCCTTTAGAAGTTCTGTAGGATTATTTTTGTGATGCCTTTCCATTTGTCTGATTGTTTTCACAGAGGATATAAGAATTGTATGAGGAATTATATTTTATTTGCCTAGTGAATTGGGCTCTGCAAATTGAAAACATAATTATTATGGGTGCAATTTTATTTACTTTACAACAACAAATCTGTGTTATTATTGTGCCTGAAGACATGAGTAGCTAGTTAAGCACATTCAAGTCAATTGTAAATTAATGCAAAGTAGGGTTGGAATAATATTTATTAAATATCTTTATGGTCATAGTGTTTTAGAGTCTATTCTGTTCTTCAGTTTATGAGGACTAGAAGATTCAAAAGGTTCCATAGAGTTCCACAGGGAGAACTAGTCTTGCATATTCTGTGAATGTATTTCTCATAATATTTTTTATTTCTCCTTATAAAAAAAGAAAACAAAAATACTTTTTTTGTTGTGGTTGTCATTTTTTTTTTTAAAGTTTTTGTCATAGGGTATGTGCACTTGCTGGAGAGAGACAAAGATAGTGAGAGGAGAAATGGCCATGCCAAAATTGCTTCTCTTTCATTCTTCTCCTGAGATTTTTGGTACACATGTACACATGCACAGAGTGATTTTCAAGCTGCCAGGTGTGGGACTTGAATCATGGTTGGCCATGTGGGAGTCCAGCATCTTAACCACCATTCCACCTGCTGGTTCCAGTTTTCTTTATATAAAGGTTAAACAGAAGGGGGAGATCTTAATCCTAATTAATATATCTCCCTGATCTCATACTTTCTCTACTATGTTTTTTAAAAAACTTATTCATTTTTTTTTTCCATAAGAGAGGGAGAGGGACAGAGTAACAGGCACCCCCAACAGAGTCTCTATACTGTGATCTACCTGAGTTTCAGCCAACGTGGATCAAGGGTATGTGTGTACCCAGGATACTCAGGGAGGCCCTGAGATACTAACCAGATTCCTTACCATGTGGGTTCAGTTATGCTATCATTGTGCTGTCCTTGGCCTTACAATGATAAAGTTTTGAAATGGGAATATTAAATGCATTTGGAATTTGAGAAATGGAAGACAGATTAGCAGATACTAGGGATTGTGCTGTTGAAAGAGATTAGTATTTTGATTATTATGGCGAATATATGAACCTACACAGGTGATAAAATTATATATATATATATATAACTTTTTATATATATATATACACATATATATATACATATATACACACATACATACACCAACATATGTGAGCACAAGTAAATGGGAAAATCAAATAAGATCAGTAGATTGTATCAATGTCAATATCCCAGTTGCTATATTAATCCAAGCAACCAAAAATAATGGAAGAATATCCATTAAAAATGAGGACAGCTGGGGCTGACAGGTGGCATGGTGGTTGAGGCGGCTGGACTCCCACATGGCTGACCACGGTTGGAGTCCTGGGCCTCCAGCTTGCTTTCTCACTTTCCTTCTCTCTCGATCTCTCTCTGGTCAACTTCAAAAAATAAAATAAAAATAATGATAATGAATAATTTTTTAAAAAAGAATTAACACAAAATTAAGGCTGACAGGTGGTATAGTAGTTAAGGGCACTGGACTCCCACATGACCAGTCGCAGTTCAAGTCTGGACCTGGAGGTTTGCTTTCTCATTTTTTCTCTCTCATCTCTCTCTCTTGCTCGCTCTGTCCCTCTCTGATCAAATTAAAATAAATAAGTAAAGTTAAATAAAATAATTCTTAAAAAGTTCAGGACAACATTCAAGAAATCCTAGACACCATCAAATGGCCAAATATCTGCATAATACGTATTTCAATGGTGAAGAGACAGGTAAAGACATAGAAAATCTCTTTCTTGATATATTAGTTGAAAACTTTCCAAATTTAGAGACGTATGCACATCTAGGCAATACAAAGAACATCAAATAGAATCAACATGAAAAGATCATCTGCAAGGCATACTGCAGCCAAATTGGTAAAAATCAAAGACAAAGGCAATATTCTAAAAATGGCAAGAAATGCCCAAGTTACTTACAAAGGTTACCCCATTAAACTAACAATGGACCTCTCAACTGAAACAATGCAAGCAAGGAAAGAATTGCAAGACATTTTTAACACTCAGAAAGGAAAACACTTTCAGCCAAGAGTAGTAATGCCAGCAAGATTATCTTTCAAATGGGAAGGATAAATAAAATCATTCCCAGATAAACGAAAGCTGAAAAACTTCACCAAAACTAGACCAGCTTTTCAGAAACTACTTAAGGGATTCCTATACCAAGAAAACTAAAGGGAGATAAATAGAAGTAAGAGAACATGAAACAATTAGGTGAAAAAAAGTAACAAAATGGCAGGGATAAGTCCACAGATAATCAGTAATAATATTGAATGTCAGTGGATTAAATTCTTCAACTAAAAGACTAAAAATACAGATTCAACTGTTTTACACATAAGCAGGTTTAAGTATAAACCATCAATTATTAGATAGATATATTGTATTTATATAAATTATATTTATATTATATTTATATTAATTTATAATTTATATTGTAAACATTATTCACTATATAAAACTAGATAACAAAGAAAAAGTCCAAAATGTTATAAGTAGCTGAGTCTTTCTTTGGAATGAATTTAAAGACTAAAATAATAAATGTTATAAAGCCTATAAATCACCAAATCACTCACATTACTGTCTTAACTTTTAAACATCTCTTTCCAATTTTTTTTTGTTTTTGCTTTTGTGAGGACTTTTTTCTTTATGAGCACAGTACAGTACTGTGTTCTTACAAGAACTCACAGTGAATGAGTAAAAGTGTTCTTTTTCTGTCTCTTCCTAGTTGGATATTGTTATGTATAATTTTACCTATCTGGACCAATGATTGATAACACATCTTTTCGTATTATACACTCTTATCTCCCAGAATCCTCCATATGGAAATTACAAATTCTTCTTCATTGGCTATATTAAGATTATCTTTGTTTTCCAAAATCCATCCTTGTTAATTTGAAACTTATTGTTGTCCGATTGTTAATTATTTTGTTTTTCTTTAGAACTGTATTTCACAGTAAAGAATATCTTTGACAATTTAATATATCCTTCCAAAAATAACCAGTAGAGCAAACTTCAAATGTGCACAACATGATGTAATATTATATGTCGAAGGTGGAGAATGTGCTTATATATCCTTGATTTTTTTTATTACACAATGTGTACATACTTAAAAAAATCATACTGTGCTTACAAATATGTATAATAATTATATATAAATCAGAAATTACAATAAACATTTTTTAAAAATTTATTTTGGGATCAGCAGTTGGCGTAATGGCTGTCACTGGACTACCATATAGTCAATGGCAGTTCCAGTCCCAGACCTGGCGGCTTAAACTCAGGCCAGGAGCGTGCGCATGTGTGCCCAAGATCCCGAGAGGAGAATGGAGGGGAAGGGATTACAGCATGGCCATCTCCACTGGGGAGTGATTTCTCTCTTTCTGTCTCTGTCTTTCTGGTGAGCACACACACCTAATAGCAAAAGCCTCTCCCCGCCCCTCAAAAAACAAAGAATTAAAACATTTATTTTGAGATTTCAAATGCAAGAACTTTTCAAATATTTATATGAGAATTACAAACTTATTAAACAGTGATATTTATAACCTAACTTTTTTTTCTGATAAATATAGCACTTGCTGTTTTCCATGAATATTCTTTACTTTATTACAGCTTGATTTTAGTGGCTTTTTTTTTTTTTTTTTTTTTTATTTTCTCACTTTTGTGTTCATTACAGCTTGATTTTAGTGGCTTGTGCTGTTAATGTTATCAGCATTTGCTCAGTTGTAATGTCATATTTGGCCTACGGGATTTGTGTCAGGAGAAAACAGATCTTTTTTTTTTTTTTCTTTTTCTTTTTTGCTTCTGAAACTAACACACACAGATTCTCCCAAATGGAGAGTAAGAGAACATACTACGCAATTTTACATTAATGGAGTAATTCTATTAGAACAAAGAGAGATGAGATCAATGTGTTAATTTCATTAGTATATGGTTCCAGCTACATTTTAATGAAAATAGAATGCCTAAAATTAAGTAGAATAAACCATGTTTTAAAGAAAGCAAGCAAAAAGAAAAGGTGGCTATTTTTTTTTTTTAATTGCAAATATTGTCAAGTGCTTAATCAGAGGCAAAGCCTTGCTAGAACAAGCCTTCTTGGGTTGAGGCAGCATATGCTTTCTCTGTGATGTGCTGATAGTATTCATCTTGTCTGGCTGTCCCATTTACAGTAGAAATGCTTATGTGAGAATTCAGAGACCTCTTTCATTATATCCATGGTGTGCTGAAGTTGGCCCATAAAAGCTCCTCAGAGATGTTATTTAGAAGCATTTTACAAGCTGGTTGGCTGTTAAATGCAATTAAAAATTAAATGACATAAACATGGAAGTACATAAATTGTATTATAAACAAAGATAAAGCATTCTTTGAACTTACTCACCTTCTAATTATTTTATTATTGTTACCTATGCTTTTGAGTTTATTTATATCCATTGTTTCTCCATGGTGAAAATGCTGTGTACAGAGTGCCACTGCGTGTTTAACTCCGTGTGCAGTGACTTACTGTTGGTAGCTTGAAATTCGCCAGAATATGAGTATTTATTTACACCACAGGAATTGGCAGATGACACAAGTCAGAGCTCCTTCTTCGGTACTACCCCTCCCACCTAGAGAGCCAGTTACTAAACATTTACCATACATCCCTGGTTCTCTAGTTGTTTAAAAGGTTGGACTACACTTTCTCACCTGAAGTCTCATTAGTTAATAATCCTAATTACTGTGCTAGAGGAGTTATGGGAGTAGATTTGAATACAGACCCATTTGCTGCTTTTCCAAGGAAGGCAACAAGTAAGAGTTGAAGATTCATCCAAGTTTACTTATCAAAATAACAAGAGTTTGTCTTACAACTAAGCACTCCATCTTGGCCAGAAGAAATGATTGTTTGTTTTGTTGTAGTATGAGACATTTGGTCATAATATCTCCTTGAACTTTGGAATACTAAGACAGTAGTTTATTTCAATGAATATTAACATGCCATAGGGGTTTTAATTATTTTTTATTTTTCTGTCATACCTTTTTTTAATGACTTGGTCTGGGGAAAGGATGCCACTGTTAACCTTTTTTTTTTTTTTTTTTTTTTTGGTCAACCATTTTATGACCATAAGCCACATACAAGGTTGGATAGGCCAGGATAAAAGAGCTGAAACTTCAAAGTGCATGTGTGTGTACACATATTAACAATTCTTTCAACTTTCTTCTGAATTCTCCAAATGTAGTAATGAGGATTAATTCTGACAGCTTTTGCTCCCCTTTCAACAATTCTAGCTAAAACAAAAGGTCAGTCTATTATCTGATCACGAAAATATAGACCATTGCTGCAAATTATCTGTACTGCAGATGTTGCATTCCCTTTATGAAAATATTTATATATAAACACTTTGAACTTTAATATGAGGCTTTCACTTTGTAGAACAGTTATTTTTTATAGATTATATATAAAACAATAGCCTAGAAAAGAGAAACCTGGTAAGAAGATACAATAGTAGTCCTTATTCCCTGTAGTTCTATGAGGTATAATCGATAAATAGAAATCATATATATTTACGATGTGATGTTTTGTTATATGTGTAAATTGTGACATGTTCACTACAATCAAGCTAATTCATGTATCACCTCATATAGTTATCTTGTGTGTGTGTGTGTGTGTGTGTGTGTGGTAAGAACATTTAACATCTACTCTCAACAATTTTCAAGTATTCAAGACATTATACCATATTTTCATTAACCTTTCATGTGCTGATGGGCACAGGCTGATTCCATGTCTTGGCTACTATGGATAGTGTAATAGACACAGGAGTGCAGATACTTCTTTGACATACTGATTTCATTTCTTTTGTATACTTTCCCAGCAGTGGGATTGCTGGTTCATATGTTCTATTTTTAATCTTTTGAGGAATTTTCAGCTGTAATGTTTTCTAAAATGACTGTACCAACTTAAATTTCAACCAGTACTGTTCCAGTGTTCCCTTTTGTCCATATCCTCCTCAACACTTAATCTTTTTTCCTTTTGGTAATCACTATTTCTAAGAAGTGTGAGATTATATCTAATCATGATTTTGATTTGCAATATCCCAATGATTAAAGAAGTTGAGCACTTTTTCATATGCCTGTTGGCCATATGAATGTCTTCTTCTGAGAAGTATTTGTTTAAAGTCTTTGCCCATTTTAAAATAGTCTTACTTGTATTTTTGATGCTGAACTGAGTGTATTTCTTATAGGTTTTGAATATTAGCCTCCTGTGAGAAAAATGGCTTACAAATATTTTCCCCATTCCATACATTGACTTTTTATTTGATTGTTCCATTTGTCATGCAGAAACATTTTAGTTTGATGGAATTCCTTTAGTTTATTTTTGCTTTTGTTGCTTGTGGTATTGGGGGTCATAAAAAAAAAAAATCACTGCCCAGACCAATGTCCAGAGCTTTTTCCCTCCACTTCTAGTTTTACAATTTACGTCTTAAGTCTTTAGTCCATTTTGGGTTGGTTTTTGTATATCATGTGAGATAAGGGTCCAATATTTTTGTGTGTGAAAACTTAGTGTCCCTAATATCACTTATTATAGAGATTGTATTTTCCCATTGTGAGCTTTTAGCGCCTTAATTGAAGATCAATTGATCATGATGCATGGGTTTACTTCTTTCTGATTTGAGTGCCTTTTATTTCTTTTTATTGCCTAATTGTTCTGGTTAGGACTTTCAGAAGTATGTTGAATAGAAATAACAAGAAATAGGCATCCTTGTCTTTTTCTCAATCTTGGAAGAAAAGCTTTTAGTTTTACTCCTTTGAGAATTATGTTAGCTGTTATTTTGTCACATATGGTCTTTAGTGGTCTCTAATTTATTAAGGTAAATTTATTCTGTCCTATAGCTTTTGAAAGCTTTTATCTTGAAAGGTTTTTTTTTTTTCATTTTTTGGGATCTATTGAGATCTTATATGATTTTTATCCTTTATTCTATCAATGTATATTTATTGATTTGCATATCTTGCCATCCTTGTGTCTCAGGGATAAATGCCACTTGATCATGGTATACGATTCTCTTAAAGTGCTGTTGAATTTGATTTGATAGTATTTTGTTGAGGATTTTTGCATCTGTGTTCATCAGAAATATTGGCCTGTAATTTTTTTTTCCTAGTGTCCTTATCTAGTTTCATAAAATGAGTTTGGAAGTGTTCCCTTCTCTTCAATTTTTTGGAAAAGATTGAGTAGTATTGTCATGAATTCTTCTTTACAAGTTTGGTAGAATTCACCACTGAAGTCATCAGGTCCTGGGAATAGGAGTTTTTATGAAAAGCTATCCTGAGGGTTGGTAATGAAGAATGGTCAGTTTTATTTCCATTGAGGAAAAAAAAAAACTATTTGACACTTAAGCACATTTCTCAATATAAAAACTATTAGTGTTTTGGAGTCAGTTACATATTGAAATTATTTGACCTACTCTGGAGGTCTGAACACAGAATAAATGATCAAGATTGGTGTATGTGTGGTCTTGGCCTGATCACAGGGTGATAAAACAAATAAATGCTAAAATTCACTCATAGGTCTGAGAATCAAATAACTCACTAATTTGAGTATCTGCTCTTTACCAGGAACTTTTTGCTTATCTTTCTGGCATTGTGAAGAAATAGAAACAAATATATATACTGGATTTATATAAATATAAACACACACATACGCTATATACATACATATGCACATGAACATATTTAAATACATATATTATGCTAGCTGAATTTTGCTAAACTCAGCTAAGTTGTGAAATCTTTTTTTTTTTTAATTTGCTGTAGGGCACATACACTTCCGAGAGAGAGAGAGAGAGAGAGAGAGAGAGAGGAGGG
>NW_006159773.1:4496875-4504307 GCF_000334495.1 Tupaia belangeri chinensis
GGGGAGGTAGAGGGGGAGAGAGGGAGAGAGGGAGAGGGAGGGAGGAGACATTCCATAGGGAGATAACCAGTCTACAATCCCTTTTGCTCCAATCTCCTCTTGGGTTTTTAGGCATGCATGCACTTTCTGTTTTTCAAGCACTGAGTCTAGGACTCCAACTGCAGAGTTGCTCATGTGGGATCCAGCCACCTAAACCACCACACCATCTGGCTGGCCCAAGTTCTCAAATCATTAAATAGAACATGTAAATAAGTAACACAATCCTATTAAAAATCTTATTGTCAAATACTAAATACTAAAAACAAAAGCTTTGGATAACAGTAAGTTTCAGGATATAAGGATATATGTACTTTGTAAATTTATTTGTTTTAATCTTACATTATTAAGGTTGTCATTATTTTAATTCATTTTTCTATATTCTTAGTTACTGATAAACATCAGTTTAAACCAGAACAGATGTTATATAGATTTCGTTTTGATGATGGGACATTTTATCCAAGGAATGAAATGCAGGATGTGATTTCAAAGGTAATGACATGTTCTACAATTTCTTTAATTACCGGAAATCGTGTCATGCTTCAGAAAGATAAAATGCTGTTGAGAGTCTTTTAACGTAATTCTTCTGTTATGGAAAATTCTTAAATTACTTATATAGGCAAGTCTTTTTATTTCTTTTTGGTACTTTGAGAATTCTAATGTAAAATCATTTTTTTATTCTTTTACTTAATTCTAAATGGAGGAAGTATTGTTGGATTACTCAGAAGGTTATATTGAGTAAAAAATGTGTCACATGTAATAACTTGTGGTCATGATATTTGAATAAATTTTAAAAATACAAATGTGTAATATAAACATAATAATTTCCTTTGAACATTGGACAAAATTTACACTGACATCAATAAATAAAATAGATGTATTACTGTATAGATTTGTTTTGTTTAAATTATATCTTAAAATTTTATAGTTTAAGAAAAATAATTATTAAAATAATTATGTATGACATATTATAATGCAATTTAATCATATTCTTTAATGATTTCTCATATTATTTTTATAATATAATATTTGAATAATTTTCTAGTTGGTTGACATTTTGTAATGGTTCCAGAATATTAAAAGTAAATTCATTTGTGTTTTGAAAATTTTCTTGACATCTCTTATGAGTATCTTACTTGTTTTTAATAATCTTTATTTTATATAGGGCGTAAGGTTATATTGCCGTCTTCATAGTCTGTTTACTCCAGTGATAAGGTGAGTCTGGTTTCTAAGTTGTAGGAAACTTGAATGCAAATATTTGTGTTGCATATTAGGTAAATATTTTTCAGCTAAAACTTGTTGGCTTATTTCGCTTTTACTCCAAAAGTGAAGTTCTTATTTTAAGTAAATAATTAATTTTGGAAAATTGCTGAAATTTTCTTAGGCTCTAATTATATAGCATCTTTCACTATTTTTTTATGATTTCTAAAATTATTTTGCCATTAATTCATAATAAATTATAGACTTAATGAAGTAATTCACATTCAGTTCTTAATTAATAAATATTAGTTAAATAATTGGGAGAAGATTTGGAAATGCTATTTCCTCTAATATTTACTATTATGATTACTTGTACATTATTTTTTATTAAATTGTATAATCAAATTAGATAAATATTTTATTTATGATATTTTCTTCTAATAATTTTTTTCCATATGAAAGATTTTATAATTAAAAATTAAGAATTACTTTTGTGTTAATAAGTATAATTTTGTAAATTTATTTTCTATCATTTTTTTTTTCCTTTTAGAGTTTTTTTGCTATAGGTTGCGTGCACTCTCCAGAAAGATAGAGAGAGACAGAAAGTGAGAAATCACCACCTGGGGGATGGCCATGCCACAATCCATTCTCCATTCTCCTCTCAGGATCTTAGGCATACAAGCACATGCACCCAGTGTGAGTTTAAGCCACTGGATCTGGTACTTGAACCGCAGTTGACTACATGGGAGTCCAGCAACATAGCCATTATGCTAACTGCTGGTCCCATGTTTTCCCTTCTAAAGAGATGTGTTCCCCCACCCCCAGAGGGACAAGAATTAGTTTTCAATTTATGTCTTTAGAAAAGCAATGGAAAACTTTTGTTTTAAGATTACTAATAGAGTAGATCTTCAGGAATATTGTACTTTTGTTATATCACTGATGTACATTAACTTCTGATGAATACTAAACTAAATCCAAATGGCCAGATATTATTTGATGTTTACTGACTAAATCATATGTTCAAAAAAAAATTGCAGGTACCACTTTCAACATGAATAAAATACTTTTTAGTCTTGGCTATAAAGTCCAAATATGTACAGTGTTTTTTATTTCTTTCTGGTTTCCAATTCTAAATAATTGCAGAGCTTAAAAAATAAAATAGTCCAGAAGTTGCCATCTAAGAATGCCTACTGATACTGTGTACAGAGACTGTTACGTGCAATTCCCAGAGGAGGAAACATAATCTTACCCCTTCCTCCTTAAAGTGTCCTGGGTACTTTCACAAGTAGACTTCACTACATAGAAATAAGTGTAAAAGAACAAATATTTGGGGACTGCCTGCCATAATCCTATCACCGATTCCCTTGAAACATTTTGGATAATGTAGTACCAAATACTTAATAATAAGTATATACTTAAAATTTTTCTCCTGCTAAATTAATGGAAAACAATAATGGTTTAAGTCTCCGTGTACCTGTGTATGTGTAGACTTCATATATGCAGAGATATATTCTGAAAATACATTTTAACCATAAGGAATTTCTTTTCAAGAAAGTCTCATTCTGTTAGAGCTGATAAGGATAAATTGTTCTTTGGCTTGAAATGACAATTGTTCATTAACTTTCAAGGGAATATTTATGGGCAAAAGACCATAAAATAGATGGAATGTATGATAGTCATGCTTTTAATATGTGTGAACTCAGCTTACAGAAAGAAAAATTACTTGGCATAAACAACCACAGAATCACATGTAGTCTGTAATAAACTCTTTTCCTTTTTAATGATACTTAATGGAAACCAAGGTGAGATGAACGATGAGCTATTAGAAGCGTGGAAATAGATACACATGTTAAAACAAAAACTGCTATTAATTACTGGCTAAACTAGTTCATTTATTATGCAAATCTCCGAAATTTCAACTATATTTCAGGGAGTTTTTTTTATGGAATTGGGTGAAATGATTTAAATAATAATTGTAAACTATAAATAGCCTTAAGTACAGTGAAGGTAGCTAGTAATAATTAGTCATCTCAGACTTTTTATAGTTTGAATTTTTTGACATTTGAAAAGACTACCACATTCTTATTTCCTTTTGGATTCAGGCCTGCAAAAGAAATGAATTACAGATTTCTGCCCTTGACTCCCAGTTCTTATCATGAGACTTGGTTGATATCTAACTAAATTTTGAATAATTTTTATTTCTGGGAAATCTACTTGAATGGGCAGTTTGATGGGGAAAGTTAGTTGGTCCCATTGGTTCCTTGGAGATGTCCCTGAGGGTGTGGTGTCACCATGTCTAGTCTCTGATGAGACGAAATGAATGACAGTTTTCAGTGTCTCTACATCAGGATAGGCTGACAGGTTCCAGTTAGAGCAGAGCCATATGAATAATCCTGCAGTGCACTCTATGGACTATGGAATGGGAATAAAAGGTGCTGTTTTCTTCTCCACATTTTGATATTTTTAGAAGACTCTCCTGTGATTTTTTTTTTTTAAATTTGCTGTAGAGTGCATGAACTCACTGGAGAGAGACAGAGAGAGAGAAAGAAAGAACGTGAGAAAGCACCCTCTCAAGGGTGGGGATGACCATGCCATAGCCCTTTCTCCTCCACTCTTCTCTTAGAATTTTGGGCATTCATGCACACATACCTCGGTTGATTCTAAAGCCACTATGCCTAGGATTTGAACCATGAGTCAGCCATGTGGGATCTAACTGTCTTACCTACTACATCATGTGGCCAGCTCTCCACTGTGATTTAAAGGGAAGAAATTCTATTTTATTAATCTCAAAGTATTAAGATTCTATATTTCTAGCTAAGCTACTACTGGATAGTATTTGGATGTAAAAAAATGTGAAAGATGAAATGTCTTGTTTGGTACCATTGTGAGGTTCTTCCCCTGGAATGAACTAATGAAGAATTTTCCAAGTGTTATACATATTTTGTAAACGTCTCTTGTTTACACACAATTTGAGCAATTGATTTAGATTTATATTGAGTCAACATTGTTGCTGCACACAGATAGCAGATGAAAATATTTCATTGTCTTCATTTATTCTCTTGATTAATAATTTGGTTTCTTTTTTTTTTATAGAGATAAAGATTATCATTTAAGGACCTACAAATCTGTGGTCATGGCCAACAAACTGATAGATTGGTTAATTGCACAGGTAAATAGACAAACAGAAGTTGCTGAGTTTCATTCACTGCTAATTTAAATATAGAGCAAGTGGGGGCAGCTGTGGCTTTGTGGTTAAGATGGCAGGATCCCACTTGGCAAGTTGCATGGTTTGTATATCAGACCCCTTGGCTTAGAAAATACTTTGATGTGCATGTGTATGTATGCCCAAAATCCCAAAAGGAAGGGAGAGATACTGGAGAAGGGATTATAACATGACCATTCTCCAAGGGCAGTGCTTTCTCACTTTCTCTCTCACTCCCTCCTCTCTCCTTTCAGTGAGTACAAAGGCTCTCTGGCAACTTACAAAAGAATATGGATCATGTGAATTAGGTTTTGTTTTTTGTTTCTGTTTTTGTTTTTTCAAAGCCCTGCCTACAAATGAAGCTCAGTGAAGTAACTTGCCTAAAGTCATGCAGCTAATATGAAGCAGAGCTAGGATTTGAACCTAGATAATCGGGCATCAGTGTCCTCAAACTTAACTTTTATGCTATCCAGTCTTTCAAGTGGAAAATGTTTCTACTCTAAAAATCGCAGTTGAAATCTTTTCCCAAAAAAATTAAGCATAATTTGAAAATCACCGAGAATAACTCTGCTCATACACTAAATTTTTTCCCGATGCTTTGTTCATTAGTTTGTTTTTAAGTGTCTGCTCATTAATCTTAGGAAGCTGTTCTGATCTTGCCTTACATCTTTCCCTGAGACAATAATTGTGCATTGATAATAATAAATTTAGTATCCACCTGCATACCTTTAAGTAGGAAAGTTCAGAATTATTATTATTGCTCTATTTCTCAAGATTCTAATGTGGATAGCTGGTATTGAGGGAGAAGATTTTTTATAAGTAAAATAAATCATAGCATCTAGTACATCATAATAGATATTCAAATGTAAATTTATTTTAATGATTTTTTACATATGCTAGGTGAATTAATAAAAATGATCGCATGTCTTATACTAATCAAAGGCTAAGGAAACTGGTATCTACTTTAACTGAACTTAATTTAGTGGAGGGGATAATGTCTGATCAATATGTATGTCATTACGTTTATGTGTTCGTATCAATTTCATAAGAAGTTTTATTGTTTTGTTCATTTTTTTTTCTTTTAAAAATTTGATAAAGGGTACTAGTACTTGCCAGAGAGACAGAGAGAACGAGAAGGAGAAGGAAATTGAGAAAGTACTCTTCAGAGAGGATGGTCATACCACAATCCTTCTCTGTTTTTCCTTTGAGGATTTTGAGGATGTATACAACAAAGCCGGTTTGGTTTTCACACTACTGGCCTGGGACTTGAACTGCATAGTTGGCCATGTGGGATTCAGCCACCTTAACTAAAACGCCACCACGTCCTGCTCTTTGTTTTGAAAGGAAGTAGCTTTCTTTCTTTGTTTCAATTATATAAGAACACTTTATATTTCAATATAACATTATTTTTTTCTCCAGTTATTAATAGTTTATCAATATTTGGTTAAGTGTGCACTTATATTTTGAGATTTTTAATTAATCTTAATTTCTAGACTGTTCAAGATCACTTAGTTTTGTACTTCATATCACTGAAATTATACTTAATAGTTAAGATTTTATATGAAACTCCAAAACTACCTTTAGATAAAAATCCTAATTTATGTGTGCAGTGGCTTTACTAGTCAGAGGCTTTCATAACACCGTGGTCATTATGTGTCATTGGAATGGGTCCTGTATTCAGTATCTGAGCTGAAATCATGCTGTTATGAAATTCATGGGAATGCGTATGATATGTTGCTTATATGAGAAAATTGGAGAACATATATTTTGAGGCAAAAGTTGGTACACTGGTATACATAAGTATTTCTTTATGTATTTATTTATTTATTTACAGTGCACATAAATATTAATTAATTTATTTGTTTAGGAGACATTTTTGCTATTGGGTGCCTGTGCTCGCCAGAAAGACAGAGAGAGACAGAGAGACAGAAAGCGAGAAATCACCCCTCCATGGGGATGGCCACTCTGCAATCCCTTCTTCTCCATTCTTCTCTCAGGATCTTGGGCACGCATGCGTTACGTGCCTGGTGTGAGTTTAAGCCACCAGGTCTGGGACTTGAACTGCGGTTGACTACATGGGAATCCAAAAACATAGCTATTATGTTATCTGCTGGTCCCAAAAATTTAAAGATCTAACTCAGGAAGTGAGTTATTATCATTTTTCATTTTTAGTTATTTATTTATTTTGTACTTTTACTTTCCAAGAGTAAGCATTGGAACAGAATAAGTTGTTCAAAAACTGGACCAAGGCACAATATTTGATGTTCAAATTTTCTTTTTACTGGTCTGTTATGACAATGTTGTTAGAATTTGTATATTATAGAAATTGCATTGGACTGAGACTCGGGCATCTGATATCTCATGCCATTTCTGCTAATAACTAGTTATATAAACTTGGACAAGTCACTCGCTATCTCTGAATTTTAGTTTTCTCAACTGTTTCTATTTACTGGAACAGCTGTGCATGACATCTCTTCTCTATCACTAAAACATTATGATTCTAGTATTGTAAAACATCCACACTTAATTATCAGACATAGTCACCTCTCAGGGCTTAGCTTCACATTAGGACAACATGGTCTGCCTTGGAAGATATGGAATGCTAGGAGAACAAGAGAACATCAAATTAAACTTTCAATCTGATATGAGGAAGAAGTTTAAAAAGTAAGGGTCTTATTTCTACCAAGATTCTCAAATGTTAATACATAATTTCCAGTATTGGCCAGGACACTGAGTTGATTTAGACAGTTTTAGAGGCAGAGTAAGGAACTGGCTTCAATATTGTAGTTTAGGCCCGGAGGGTGGGGGGGTATGAAAGAGGAACCCGAAGGGTGCTGGGAGAGAGCACATGTGCCAGTAAGAGCACAGGATAAGGAGAGAAAGAGAGAGAGGTGGAAGAAGTTTCCACATGGCTCCAGCAAACTAGATTTTTCAGGGAATGAAGATTTTCTACTGATAATTCAGCCTCCAACAAACGAGCTAGTGGCAGAACTA
>NW_006159773.1:4505047-4531297 GCF_000334495.1 Tupaia belangeri chinensis
AAGAAAATTTTCCAAACCTAGAGAGGCATTCGAAGATCCAGTCCCAGGAAAAACAAAGGACCCCAAATAGAATCAACCGAAGATCTTCTCCAAGACACATTATAGCCAGGTTGGCCAAAACCGTAGACAAAGACAAGATACTAAGATTGGCAAAAGAAAAACATCAAGTTACCTACAAAGGACATCCCATCAGGCTAACAGCAGATCTCTCATCGAGAACAATGCAAGTGAGAGGAGAATGGGAAAATATATTCAAAGTGTTAAGAGAGAAGCAATTTCAGCCAAGAATACTGTACCCGGCAAGATCATCTTTCAGGTGGGAAGAAAAGACAAAAACATTCTCAGATAAACAAAACCTGAAAGAATTTACCAGCACCAGACCAGATCTCCACGAAGTTCTCTAGGGTGTGCTGTATCAGGAAAATTAAACACAGACACAAGGAAATAAGAGTTCAAAAACTAAGAAAGTGGCCAACTTAATCATAGGGGCAAGTCTGGAGTTGAATATTATATCCCAGAATTTAATCAGGAAAATTGAACCAGAACAGAAGATAAAAGTACATGAGACTGATAGGTTCATGCACCTACCATTTGAACAGAATCCTAACCTGTTTTCTGTCTTTAAGCAAAGTTCCTTGGCGTTTCTTTGATTTAAGTCAAAACTGGTTTTCTTAGTAGTAATGAGTGAACTCACCATTGAAAGTAGTTAGATTATGTAGGAAATTGTGTGATCAATGCAATGTGGGTGGGAAGGGAATGGAGGACAATTGTGCCTCGTGTCCTCATACCCAGGAACTTTTATTGTGCCTTAATTCAATGCTCACTAGATCTGTGTGGCACAAGTAGGAATTTTAAAAAGCACAGGGATACGAAAACATTTTAGATCATATATTTTATACCATTGTGCTCAATGTAATATTAGTCTAGCCGGTTTGGCATTTGAGTCATTAATCAAATAAAGCAATCAAATGTCAGTGAATATTAAATAAGCTCTTATTGTAAGCTTAACATTTAAATAAGGACTTTGATGATTACAATAAAAGAAACAACCTAATAAGAAGCAGTCAGGGTTTCTGCTTTCAAATGGCTGTTGGTTAGTTGGGTAATTTTTTTTTTTAATACCCTCTAAGATTTTACTCCATCATCATCTCCCCAAGGAATCCTTATCATGTCTCTAGCCTGGGCTCATGGTTTTCTGTGGTCTCAGTTTCCTGGATCTCTCTGCCTGATTGGGAATATCGACTAAATTATCCAGTTTCCATAATTTACTTACCATAATATACCAAATTTTAAGTGACCAAATACTTCAGTAGACTTGAATTATTTAAGAGCAGGGAAGTATTTTATTTTGTATGCTTCAATATTTTATCTCTAGTACTTGCTACATTATGTAGAAAGAATATCTTTCAAATGAATGAATAAAAATATAAAGCAGATAGATTTTTGAAGAGGACAGGATGCATAATTGAAATTATAGATTGAAATGTTTGGTAGTCATCAAGAGCATTAGTTAGGGTTGGAGTATTTACAGCTTGAGGTAGGATTTATCTTGTTCCTTTAGAGACAGATAGAATTTAAACAGGTAGAGGATAAAGAGAAGGGCATTGTACGTAAGAACAATTACATGAATGAAAGCAAAGATGAAATTGAGCAGAGAAAATTTAGGCAACAGTAAGGAAGCCAAGTCAACCAGAGGGGATGGTGGGGGAGTTGAGCTCTGGAAAGTGAAGCTTAAGCCGTAGAATAATAAAGCTAAGATATAGAAGCTCTTGAAAACTCAAAAAAGTTTTGCTACATTATGATTATAAAAAAGAGTCTGCTTAAAGTTTTAGAACATGACATTTCTGTGTAAGAAATTTTAATTCTATAACAGCATATGTTAAAGTCTAGAAAAAAGTTATGGTAATTCAGAAGACAGATGAAGAAACAACCGATTTTAGTTTTGACAATAAAAATGGAATAGAAGCCAGAGCCAGAGAGAAGAGACTTAGTAAAGTACTGCACTAGTCCTTTTTTTTTTTTTTTAAAGAGTTTTTTGCTATAGGGCACATGTGTTCACTGGAGAGACACAAAGAGACAGAAAGTGAGAATTCATCCCCCAACACTTCTTGAGAGGATGGCCACACCACAATCCCTTCTTCATCATTCTTCTCTCAGGATTTTTGGCATGCATGTACATGCACCTGATATGAGTTCCAAGGCTTTAAGTCCGAGACATGAACCACCATTGTCCATGTGGAAGTCCAGCATCTTAACCACTATGCCACCTGTTGGCCCCATTACACTACTCTTTATTAATGCTGCTAAGCAGAAATACGTGAGACTAGGTGATTTATAAAGAACAGAGGTTTATTTGGTTTATGATTCTAGTGGCTAGAAAACCCAAGATCATGGCATTGGCATCTGGGAAGCCTTTGGTGCAACATGGACAATGGAAGCAGCAAAGCTCAGTGAGCATAGACAGAGAGATAGAGAAGAAATGGAATCCCTTACTTCCTCATATTTGTCTTTCCTGGGCTGCCAGCTAATTGGATGGTGCCTCTCCACTTTGAAGTGGGTCTTCCTTTCTTAGTCTTCTCACAGAATGAATAATTATTCATAAGAATTAATCTATTCATGAAGGTGGAACCCTCATCTCCCAGATACCACCTACTAGGCCTTAAGGGTCTCATCTCCTCTTAATACCATTACACAAGGGACCATACTCCAAGGATTGAAGTTTACTTACCCTAAAAGTAAATAATCCTTGTGAGGGCAAATCAGTAGCTAAACCCTATCAAGTGCTAAAAGAGAGTGCTGGTAAAACACTGGGTAATATATGAAAACAGCTTTGTAAGGACCAGCAGATGGCATAATGGTTATGTTGCTGGATTCCCATGGAGTTGACTGCAATTTAAGTCCCAGATCTGGTGGCTTGAAACTCACACTGGATGCATGTGTGTGTGTGCCCAGGATCCCAAGAGGAAAGTTGAGAAGAAGGGATTGCAGCATAGCCATCCCCTACCAGGGCTGGAGAGAGGTGTGTGTGTGGATTTTTGATTGCTTTCTCTCTGTCTCTCTGGAGAGTGCAAGCACCCTATAGCAAAAATCTCTCAAAAAGAAAATAACTTTTTAAACTGTGAAACATACAACTGTATGATTTTTATATACACACAGAGATACATACATGTTCAGCTATATGGATTCATATTTATGTGAATAAAATAGGTGCTTGTTAGATTAAAATGACAAGGATATGTTGTTTTGGGCTATTTTGTTGGGCTATTCAGTTACATGATCTGATTTTTTTTTGGCAACATAGTTAAAGAAAAACTTGGATTTACTGGCTCAACCAAACTATTTGCTCTTTTTTTCTCTCTCTTTGAAATTTTCCAAAGGGTGTGTACACTTACCAGAGAGAGACAGAAAGGGAGAGAGAACCTCCTCATGGGCAATAGTCTTAATAATCCCTTCTCCATTTTCCCCTTTAGAAATTTTGGGCATATGCTCACATGCACCTGGTGTGTTTTTCAAGCCCCTGGGTCTGTAACTTGTCCTGTGTATTTGACCATGCCACAGGGTGGACCCAATTTACTCCTAAGGTTTTATAAGTTACAATAGATTAACAGATATCATAAGAGGTCCTAAAGAGCAAGACCATTTGGTAGAAGAGAAGAATTAGTGGCCACGAACATGCATAATGATTTTTACTTACCATTATTTCGTGTGTTTTCAAGGTATTGGTTGTTTTTCTCTGTTGCAATATTGGGATGCAAGATTCAAGAACTAATTGGGACCAGCAGTTAGCGTAATGGCTATGTCGCTGAACTCCCATATAGTTGACCGCAGTTCGAGTCCCAGACCCAGTGGCTTAAGCTCACACTGGGCACATGTGTGTGCATGCCCAAGATCCCAAGAGGAGAAGGGAGAAGAGATTGTGGCATGGCCATCCTCCCTGGGGGGTGATTTCTCGATTTCTAGCTCTCTGTCTCTCTCTGCATTTCTCTGCCTTTCTGGTGAGCATATGTGCCCTATAGCAGAAACCTTTCCAAAAAAAAAAAAAAAAGGATTCAAGAACTAACAGAAATAAATCATTTATAGTAACGATTAAAAATACAAGAATGCACTTAAACAATGACCGTGGTGTAATATTAAATTTTGTGACATTTTTATCTTTAATAATTATGGTTTTTTCCTCAAGAATACCAAAATCTTTATTTTTCATTTAAATGTCAAAAAAATGTTTTCATATCCAAGTGGGTAATTTTTTAAATAATAGATGCATCCTGCCTTATAAAGCAATGCATGTTGTAAAACTGAATGACTTTTTTTTTCTGAATGTAGAGCTGAGATGTCAAATTTGTCAAGATGCAACAAGCTTCAGTTGTTTATTAATAGCCCTGGTACTATTTTGGTTAACAGGGGGATTGCCGCACCAGAGAAGAGGCAATGATATTTGGTGTTGGACTCTGTGACAATGGATTTATGCACCATGGTAAGGATTTGACGCTGGAAGTTCAAGATATATTTCATTGTTTTGATTCTTCTTAGAACACTGGGACACTTAGTACTCCAGTGAAGTCATTTAGAGATGAACCAGCAAGACTGTCTACGTCTTGCCATGGGTCCATGTTGGGTTATCATATCTGTGTTCACTTTCACTGTTGGTGTCATTCCTCTGTCTGATCACTATTATCTACTGATAGCCATGACTTTTCTTTTTTTCTAGACTATCGAATTTCAGAAGAACAATGACTTTAGCTAGAAGTTGTGTGTGTGTGTGTGTGTGTGTGTGTGTGTGTGTATGTTTATTGGGTCGTCAGAAAAGTCATGACACATTCTTACAAAATTACTTTTACGTAATGTGTCATGACTTTTCTGACGACCCAATACATTTATGTATATTTGTATACCTGTATATATATGTGTGTATGTATATACATTATTTTACACTCACATGTTCGTTTATATGTATGTGATTTTTCCTTAAGAAATAAATTTGTATGTATCTATAAACTATTTATATATATGTGATTTTTTTATATATGAAAGCTATTTATCTATATAAATACTACCTACATATGTAGGGACACATATAAAAGGTCATATACCTCTTTGAAATAATTTCCGATGAGACTTACAGTTTTTATGAATGCAAGTATATATTAAAATGATAGAATGAGCATATATGGTTAAATATTTATTGTTCTTTTTAGGAAAATGGTTTCAAAATTAGGTCAGAGAACTGAATTATAGATCTCTGGGAAAAAATCTATTTCCTTTTGCCCACTAAAGATTGATTTCCTTTCTTGTTGTTGACTTTAAAGTCAATTTGGTTATTGGATTTATTGAAGTAATGAGACTTAGTTCTTCCTCTCTACTCATACCATCTTAAAGAATTCATCAACTCAATCTCTTTTTAATTAATACTGTGGTATGCTTACAGACATATATTTAATGCAATTTGTGCCTGCTTGTCCATTATTTTCAGATTGATACATTTTTATGAAGAAAGAAGTACAACAGATATTGCAGCAATTTTCAGAGTAATTTGGTTATCATATATTCCTTTGGAAATTCCATCCTATTTCACTATCTCTAGATCACCATTGTGATAGAAAAACATCAGCCCCTTAAGAACAGACTATTGATTGGAGAAAGTACAACATTGTAGGGAATTAAAGCCATGATATGAAGCTGAAAATCTAAAGCTATTATTTTTCTTTTTAAAAAGAAAGAATTCTGTGGCACAGCAGGTAGCAAGTCAGACCATAGAATTGGAAGCCACCTGTTAACTGTGGTTTGAGTTCCCTTCCCTATCAGCCTGAAAGCATACCAGTTGTGTACATGTGAACCTCGCCAGCTGCTTGGCTGGCTGAAGGACTGAAGAAAGGAGATTGCAGTGTGACCAAGTCCTGTGCAGTATGCTCTGCTCCCTCTCTTTCTCTTGCACATGCGCATATACTATCATGAATAATAATAATAATTAAAAAATTAAAGCCTTACGGAACAATTTTATCGAAGCATTTATTGTAAAATACTGACCTACAGCAAAAGTTTTTCCTTCAAAAATCTGTCAGCAAAGCACAACCATCTTGGCTCATGGCTAGTGTTATTAATGTCCTGTCTTGCTCTTTTTCACAGGCTATTTGGTAGAGGAAAGTAGCAGTAGCAAAATCACCTTGCGAATTTTAGAAAACTTTAGATTATTTAGGGAAGACCTAATTCAATTAAAAATGTGTCCTCATTTCATTTTTTAAAAAAGTTTATTCCACAAGAGAGGAAAATGGGGGGGTTAAGTAAGGAGGGACACCCCTAACAAGGCACCATGCTGTAGTTCTAGCTCTAGTCTCAGCCAGCTTGGATCGTGGGCACACACTCTCAGCCTGCACAGGAAACTTCAGGATACAAGTCTATGACCTTCCCATGTGGCCTCAGCATCTCAGAGGGCATTACCACTGTGCCACTAATGGCTTGTTTATTTTCATTTCGTTGTTACCTATGGCTTGTGTTGCCTTTTACTTTGTGGTTGATAGTTTCATTTGTTAACTCCTGTTGCCAGCCAGTCTTCCATCCAATGATCCAATGTACCAATTGAAATAAAATAGCTGTCTTTTTTATTGCTTACTCTATGCCATGTTATTTACATTAGTTACTTCATATTCCTTTTTTTCTTTAGAGAGATTTTTGCTATAAGGTGTCTGTACTTGCCAGAGAGAGAGAAAGAGACAGAAAGTGAAAAATTACCCCCAGGGAAGATGGCCACACTGCATTCCCTTCTCCTCCATTCTCCTCGTCGGATTTTGGGCACATACACAAAGGTGCCTGGCGTGAGTTTCAAGCCTCCAGGTCTGGGACTCAAACCACTGTTGACCATTTGGGAGTTTGGCGACATAACCACAGTACCATCTGCTGGTCCTACTTCATATTACTTTTTTGCAACATTTTAAGGAAGGTTTATTATCCTCGTTTTATAGATGGAGAAACTTAAGTTTAAAAAATGTAGGTCATTTTCTCAATGTCACACCAGGTCAATCCCAGATCTGCCTATCTCATCGCCAAGCCTAACACTTTCTGCTGTATCTTGGGACCACTGTCTTTTCTCAGTTCCCTGGCTCAGTGAATCAATCTATCTCCACAAGTACATTTGAAGGTACTAAGGACAGATAAGTAAGATATAGCAAAAATTTCTTCTTTAGAATATTTTTGACAGCTATCAGGATTTCACTGAATACAATTTTTTTTTCCATGAGTACTTAGCCTTGTTTTTAAAAAGGCTAAAAAAATAAACCTTATGTGCATCAGTGCATGCCAAGAATCTTAGGGGCTTTGGACAAAAATTGTAACATTCAGATAAAGGGGAAAACAATTGGCATTGGAAGCAATAAAGTCATTAGAGAATATTGTGTTAAACAGAAAAGCCCTAGGAATTCATGGAAATGAAAATCACGTTCACCCAGAAGACCCATTCATTTTGAAGTGTTGAGACACAGAAGTGACCACAATGGGCATTGCTTATATGTAAAAGGGCAACACTTAACTAATTTGAGGTTTTCCTGAAATGTCAAGAATATTAAAAACATGCTTAAAATGCTTACTACTAATTGAAAACACCATAGGTTTCTATGTTTTTGATTGTACTTGTTTTTGAATTCATTATAATCATTTATTCAAATTAAAATTTTAACCTGGAAAGTGAGAGACTTGGCTAAGTACAAAACAGTTAACATTGAAGAAGTACCATTTATTTAAAAAAATCAAAATTCTTTGGCTAACAGTAATTTAATGAAAATGTTGGCTTAAAATTAGAGAAAGAAATGTGAAATGTTAATAGAAAAATTCTAAGGGTTTGGGGGACTGTAACCCATCTTAGGAATATAAATTTGAGAGCATAGAATAGGTATTAAGTTACCAAATGTGTACTAGTATGGAAAATGAGTTTGATTTTTGGATTAAGTGAAAGAGTTTGGATCTCTCTCTGTTTCTGTAGTCCTTGAAAAAAGTGAATTCAAAGATGAACCCCTACTTTTCCGTTTTTTTGCGGATGAGGAAATGGAAGGATCAAATATGAAACATCGTCTTATGAAACATGATTTAAAAGTTGTGGAAAATGTCATAGCTAAATCATTATTGGTAAGTTTATTAATATGTCATAGGAGGGGACTTCCAAAAGTTCACAGAAAAATGGAATTGACATAGGAGTTTATTTTGGTGCCAAAAAAATTGATAATCTATGTTTATTCATAATACATATTTTCCCTGAAGCTTTTGAAAACCCCTCATAGGAGTTTTCTTCTCGATTAGACAGCATCAAAACTGCATAAATGTGTTTGATGGTGAGGCGTATTGCTTCATTCTGTTTGATTTGTAATGTTTTTTCATGGCTGCTTTATCAATAATTTAATATTTTGTATTTCAGATTAAATCTAATGAGGGCAGCTATGGCTTTGGACTAGAAGACAAAAATAAAGTTCCCATAATAAAGTTGGTAGAAAAGGGGTCTAATGCTGAGGTAATGTAAATTTGCTTTTTTATTTTAATTTTGTTTTGATGACATACAACTATAAAAGTTTGAAACAAATCGAAGTCGGCCTTTAAGTATCTTTATTGAAGATAATGTCACTGGAAACTCTTACTCTGAGGATCTACCAAATTCCCTTGGGGATTAGGGCAGCTGAGTCCATGTCTGGCCGCTCAGGGGTAACTGGGGGGCGGGAGGGCAGGACGTGGAGGTGTGCGAGGTGGTGTTGTGCAAGAGGTGTACAGCTGTGAATGTCTTCCCTCCTGATTGGCCGCATGGTTCATTCTTTGGGGGACGGTGGAGGGTGGTGCTGTTTATGTGTGTCACATGGTTATTACATTCAGTCAAGGGCTGTGTCCTCTGTTATATTTTCCTGTCACTGTTGACTATCTTTTATATCCATCACTTAGGCATTCTGATTTATTTTCTCCTCAAATTAATGCTGATTGGTATTCTCTCTTGTCAGCAGCCTTTTAAACAAGGGAATCTCCTGATCATTTATTCTTTCATTCATATGGAAATATTTGTATAGCACTTATGATATACTAGGCAGTGTTCTAGGCCCTGGGAATGCAGCAGAGAGCAAACACAAGTCCCCTGCTCTCCTAGAGCCCACTCCCCAGTGCCTTATCCTCAGCAAATCAAGCTTAAAGTGTCCTTATTGTGCTGCCTGACTTGTAAGGTACTTAGTCCTCAAACTCTCAATATTTAGATATTTAATATAGAATGTGATATTTAATGAAATATGGCTTTTAACTTGCAATTTATTTAAAGTTAGTGGTCACCTGTCACTTAATCTTTCTACCTGCTAATGTGCAGTGTCTCTTGTCATATATATATATATGTATATATATATATATATATAACACACACCCAAACACAGACACACACTCTACCAGTGTTATTTAAAAGCTGCTGGTTGCAGGGCTTGAACTGCTATCATCCACATGGGAGTCCAGTGCCTTAACCACCACTCCATTTGCAGGTCCTGAGGTCTCCATCTTTTCAAACCACAAATTCATACAACACAAAGCTTTATATACAGAATACTAATTTCAGACATAAGGACATTAGTTTTCTTGTGATCTGTTAGTGGACCTGGCCAACAAATGACCATTTTTAGTAATTTTCTGTGAGAAGGCTATGTGTTGTTTTTTTGTCCCCCCCCACCAGGGATTTTTAGAGGATGTTCTGAGAACACACTCCCATCTGACTATGTCCTGACCAATGTCCTCTCCCAGGTGTTTGTCATTTATCTGGCAGCTGGACAGCAGGTGGCTTAAGGCAGAAAGGCAGGTTGAGTGTCCTCGTTAGCAGGAAGGAATGATGTCATTGTTTTTGTTGCAGCATCTTGCTCTACTGATACCTTTGTGCTCAGTGGCGCTCTCTTCCTGAAATTCCAGGCCACTCCTTTGCACTGGAGATACTTGTTAAGCGAGAGATGCAAATATATCAATATGTATATATACCCAAATACACACACAGAGGCTGAAACTTTCTAGTTAATGGAATGTAAATGGAAAACACAGTAAAAAAAAAGGGGAGGGGGATTTGTCTTGTTAAGAAGATGAAAAAAGAAAAGAAGTGTGATATGCAATAGAAAAGGGGGTCCCAGGAGTATACTGTCAAGTTAAGGGTGAGGGGGGTGGGGGTATAATTTTTGTGAAAACTCTGAATCTCTTCAGATTCTAATTTTTTTAAGAACACCCTAGATTTCTTATTAAAATATGATTTGAATTATTTTTCAATTTTTTCTTAGATGGCTGGCATGGAAGTTGGAAAGAAGATTTTTGCTATTAATGGTGACCTAGTTTTTATGAGACCTTTCAATGAAGTGGATTGCTTCCTGAAATCATGCTTAAACAGCAGAAAGCCTCTAAGAGTTCTCGTGAGCACAAAGCCAAGGGAGTAAGTTACGATTTATGTGGGGTTTAAAAAAATTATACGTAGATGAGTAATATAGAAAACTTCACTAAGTAAAAATTTTGAATTAAGCATCTATTGCTTGGAACATTTAAACCATACCAGCATCACTAGTGCTTCTCTTTAGATGTTGAGGATAAGTACATTGTTTACAATAAATGCCTGTTAGCCGGATCAGGTAGTTTCAGAAGAAGTAGCACTTTTCTTTTGTTGCCCAAATTTTTCCTGGTGTGAGTTGAGTTGCATTTCATTATGAGTGAACAAAACTAGTAGAACACTTGAGAATAAAGTGTTTATATTTTTCTGGACCAGCAGGGGGCATGGAGGTTAAGGTACTGAATCCCACGTGGCCAACTCACTGGTTCAAGTCATGGTTCGAGTCTCAGTTCAAGATTTTCAGCGGCCTGGAAATCACACTGGACACATGTGTGTGTGCAGGCACGCATGTCCAGAATCCTGAGAAGAGACTGGAAAGGTTTTGCAGAGTGGTCGCCCCCCTTGGGGGATGAGTTCTTATTTTCTCTCTCTCTGTCTCTCTCTGGCAAGTGTATGCACTCGATGTCAAAAATCTAAAAAAAAAGAAAAAGAATTAAATTTTTCCATATTCAACTATAAGAATTTCTGGTGCCGTATTATTAATTGATTAGACCCCATTTATATTAAGTGTCTATGAGAGTTGGAATAAAAAAATGAAAGATATTCCATGTATTTAGTAATGTGTCAATTTCTTTAAAAAATTCTGTCTATAATCCTTTTACCTGTTATTAGAAAATAGTTTATTTCAGAAAATTTAGAATACAGATTTTCAAAAGGAAGACTTTTTAAAAATTATATCACTATAAGTAACCATTATTACATTCGTAAAATAAAGTTAGTTGATTTTTCTTTCTTTTTTTTTTTTTATTTTTGGAGAGGTTTTTGCTATAGGGCGCGTGCGCTCGCCAGATAGAGAGAGACAGACAGAAAGCAAGAAATCACCCCCTAGTGGGGATGGCCATGCTGCAATCCCTTCTCCTCCATTCTCCTCTTGGGATCTTGGGCACGCACGCACACGTGCCTGGCGTGAGTTTAAGTCTCCGGGTTCGGGACTCGAACCCTAGTTGACTACGTGGGAGTCCAGCGACATAGCCATTACGCTAACTGCTGGTCCAAAAGTTAGCTGATTTTTCTAGGTATTGATACACATATACACAATCATATTTACAAATTGGGACTCTGCTTTATATAACCACTTTTTTTTTTTCTTTTTGAGATATTTTTTGCTATAGGACATGTGTGCTCACTGGAGAGTCAGAGAGGGACAGAAAGCAAGAAATCATCCCCCAGGAGGATGACCCCACAACATTTCCTTCTCCTCCATTCTCCTCTCGGTTCCTGGAAACACACACACACGTGCCCAGCATTAGTTTTAAGGCACCAGGTCCAGGACTCAAACCATAGTTGACCATGTGGGAGCCCAGTGATATAACCATTATGCCATCTGCTGGTTCCACTTTTTTTTTTTTTTTTAATATCAACATGTTGTGGACATATTTGTAAGACTTTGAATTTTCTTATGCAATTCATTTCTATTGATAGTCTAATATTCCCTCATTAGTTTACCATCAGTTTTTATCCAGTTAATTAATTGAGATAATATACATTTAAAGTACTTGCCATAATATCTTAATGCACTGTGATTATATCAAAATTAGTGTTGGGACCAGCAGTTAGCATAATGGCTATGTCGCTGGACTCCCATGTAGTCAACTGTGGTTTGTGTCCCGGACCTAGTGACTTAAAACTCACGCCGGGCGCGTGTGCGTGCGTGCCCAAGATCCCAAGAGGAGAACGGAGGAGAAGGGATTGTGGCGTGGCCATTCCCCCTGGGGGGTGATTTCTCGCTTTCTGTCTCTCTGTCTGTCTGTCTGGTGAGCGCACTTGCCCTATAGCAAAAACCTCTCACAAAAATAAAAAAAAAGAAATTAGTGTTTAAAACTCATATCATTTATCAATAATTCTAAGCAACTTTATTAATTGTGAAATAAATGAAGGTCATATTGGCAAATCAAAAATTTTGTTCATGAAAAAAAGTCTACATAGTATTCTTTTGTGTGTTTTTTTGTTTGTTTTACAGAGAATTTTTTGCTATAGGCGCATGCAGTCAACAGAGAGACACAAAGCGAGAAATCACCTCTACTTCCCAGGGGCATGGACAAGCCACAATCCCTTCTCCTCCATTCTCCTCTTGGGATTTTGGGCACACACGCACACATGCCTGACATGAGTTTTAAGCCACCGAGTCTGGGATTTAAACTGTGGTCAACTACATGGGAGTCTAGTGACATACCATTATGCCATCTGCTGGTCCCTTCTTTTTTTTTTTTTTTTTTTGAGACATTTTCACTGTAGGGCGCGTGCGCGCCAGACAGACAGAGAGAGACATAGAGACAGAAAGCGAGAAATCACCCCCCAGGGGGGATGGTCACGCCGCAATCCCTTCTTCTCCATTCTCCTCTCAGGATCTTGGGCACGCACGTACATGCGCCCGGCGTGAGTTTTAAGCCACCGGGTCTGGGACACGAACCGCGGTCGACTACGTGGGAGTCCAGCGACATAGCCATTACGCTAACTGCTGGTTCCCCTGGTCCCTTCTTTTGTGTTTTAAAAATATTTGTTTTAGGGGGCAAGCAAATGGCATGGGGGTTAAGGTGTTGGAGTACCACATGGCTGACCATGGTTTGGGTCCTGGATCTAGTGGCTTGAGAATCATGCCAGTGTACGTGTGCCCAAAACCCCAGGAAGAGAATGGAGGAGGAGAAGGGATTGTGGTGTGGGTATCCCCCAGGGGTGATTTCTTGCTTTCCCTCTCACTGTCTCTCTCTGTCTCTCTTTAGCAAGCGGACACATCCTATGGCCAAAACCTTAAGAAAAATGAATGTGATGCAGCAGTAATGTAGTCCCCAGCAGTGCTGCATGCTCATGGCCAGCTGTGGGTTCAGATCTCCTGTTTGTCCTGAAAACATGCAACATATGAACAGGCACCCAGGGTCCTAAGAAGCTCGAGGGCTGAGGAAAGGGGATCGTAACTTGACCACCCCTCTCCAGGGCATTTTCTCCCCTACTGCCTCTGTCACTCTCTCTCTTCCTCCTCCTGACCCTCTCTTTCCTGTACACATATGCACACTAACATAAAATTTTAAAGTGTATTACTTTATATGTAAAAAATATATGTAATATATATTCAGGAATAACTGAGTATCTTATCTTGAGTCAAAATGTGTGTGATAGTCTAGATTTTCCTTTAAATTAAGAAAAAGAGTTTCTTTATGGCAGTGTTAAGTCATTAAGGTAGATGCCAAAGCTTCTACCAACAACTTACTAAGTGTTTTGAAAGAGTGAATATGACTCATTAACGTCGATAATTTAGGAAGGCTGGAGTAGCGGGCAGCAGAGAACCATAATGCTGTTTCCCTCTAATTATGGCCTATTCATCCCATCCTTGTTATCCTTGCCTAGGTAAGGCTGTCGTAGTTATCTGCCTCCTGAAACTTGCAAGGCTTTGCAAGAGAGGAAGAGGACAATCAGAAAGAAATGAGAGTAGTTCCGAAAGAGTCATTAGTGAACACAGAGGCCCTCCCTGTGACCCCCTGATTTAACCCTGCAAATATCGGTCCACTGACCAATGATGTTACAACAGAAGATGAGGCCATCTATTCAGAATTAAGTGGATAGGGCAAATCCTCAGTCCTAGAATTCTTGCTAGATCAGAGATCTGGAACTGTCTTCTGACTCTTGCCTCAGTGTTCGTTGCAGAATATCTGCAACCCTAGATGCCAGGTTCAAGCCTCTGCCTCCATTTACAAATAAGTGTGCTACTTCAGTGACCTCATTCACAAGGTGGAGAGGATAAGCATGCCTATGCCACACAGCTGGCAAGAACTTTCAATAAATCTAGGTTGATAAGAACTTAGGGAAATGTTCCGCACATAGTAAGCAGTCTGGTGATGGTGTATGTGCTACTCTTGTCTGTTTTCTCATTGTATATTGTTTCATGTTTCTTTATTACATCAAGAACATGTTTTGCATTATATTTTAAAACTTTTTGGGGGACCAGCAGATGGCGTAATGGTTACATCACTGGACTCCCACATGGCCGATCGTGGATCAGGTCCCGGAGCTGGAGGCTTGACATTCACACTGGTGTGTTTGTGCATGTCCAAAATCCCAAGAGGGGAATGGAGGAGAAGGGATTGCAGCATGGCCATACCCCCTGCTTTTTGTCTCTCTCTCCAGTGAGCGCATGCACCCTATAGCAAAAATCCCTCTTAAAAAAAAAAAAAGCCTTTTTTGAAGATAACCTATTTAATTTTTAATCTTGTATGAAATTTACAACCTTTCCTTTATGTTTTTATTCTGATGTATGCGTTCTATAAGGCACTCTCATATTTTCTTACAATAGCGTGTTGTAATTTTAAATTCTACCTGTCTTGAGGGAAAAAGGCAAGAAATATGAGAGACAAATAAAACAGAATTTTCTTTTGATGCTAGCTGTATTAAACTATACTTAAAGAATTTTTCAAAAGGCTTTGTAGCAGATAATTTAGCATACTTATTTTCTATAGGAAATAGAACACTCCTCTTATATAAATGTAAGTCTTCTTTTAATATGCAATATAATGTTCCCAATAGGGAAACATGTTCTATAAAGATTGTTATTATTATTTTAGATCTTTGCCAAGCATGTATACTTGTCAGAGAGGGAGAGAGAGAAAGAGAGAGAGTGACAAATCACCCCTCTGGGGAGATGACCACCCCATATAGAAGCATCTCCTGTCTGTTTTTGTTTTATACTCACCAGGATATGTACTTATTCCCTTTTTCCCATTAGTTATGCTTCATTTGTAAGTTGGACAGATACAAGTAACTATATGCTATTCAAAGAAAATAGAGCATGGTACACCAAAAAGTACTTAATTGAGGATAAAGGATAAATTAATTTTGAACTTTACCCAACATATATACAGATCACTTCACAGTGTGTAATCGTATTTGTAATTGTACCTTCAAATTCCTTAGTACAGACAATTTCCTGTCTTTCTTTTTAAGGTTATTTATTTCTTCCATAAGCAAAAGAGACAGAGAGAGAGAGAGATGCAGAACTCCTCACAGGGTCGTGACACCGTGATCCACCCACGGCCTCAGCCAGCCATGGGTTTGGGCATGAGAGCACCCAACATACTCAGGGAGGTCTCTAGAGGGGAACCTGCAGAGATTGGTCAGCCTGCAGCACTTCCATCACCATACAGCCCCCTGACAATTTGTATTTCTTTTTTTCAAAGAATATTTATTTAATTTTATTTATTATTATTATTTAATTTCCTATAGGGCATATGCAGTCATGAGAGAGAGAGAAAGAAAGAAAACAGGCTGCCAGGCAGCCAGGTCTGGAACTTGAACCACAATCAACATGTGGGAGTAGATCCCCTCAATCACCGTGCCACGTGCCAGCCCTGACAATTTGGATCTCTGTCACTGACAGCCTGCCTCATTTTATATTTGAGTTTGCAGTCTTGAGATCCAAATGCAGGCTCTGCTTTGCTGAGTTGTTGTGGACACAGTCTTGCTCTGACTGCCTCCAGCTACTTCATAAGCTGCAGACAACTCCTGCTGCATCTAACTTCAAACCAATGTGTCCTTGAAGAGCTGCTAACATTTATTTCATGATTAATTCATCTTTCAGAAAACGCTTTTGTTTCTTGGGCTTCAGGGGCTATCCATCAAAATTTATTGTGTTGTATTCATTTGGTTTTGCTCTCTACTGCGATTGATTATACTCATTTTTATTGTTATGATCCTTGGTCTTATCTCATGTTCTCTGTTCTTCATCGTCACTGTCTGATTTCTGGCTTCCTCCTGTGGAGGGTCTCATTTATTAATGCCGAATTGGACATCCCTCGCTGGTTTGCTCTGACAGCTTATTCAAGTTCTCCATTTCTTCATGTTCTTCCATGCGGATTCATTGAAAATATTACTTTTCTTATTCAACTTTACCTTTTGATGTATTATTCTTTTCAAATTTGACTACATAAAGTTAATCATATTCTTAAATTATTTTGATGTAGTGCTTGACAGATCTGTTCTTTATAACTAGTTCTTTGTTGTTCTTTGATGACGTTCCCCACAGGTAAAAATGTTTTAAGTCTGTGTTTCTTTTATATTAATTTTTGTAAAGCAGTTTCACAAGGCACTCATTTTTTTTTTAACAGTAAATTAATGAGAGAAACTTCTCTTATTACTACCTGCATAGTTCAGAGCAATGTAGGGCTGTTTACCAACAGTATCTCTTTTATTTTTTTAAGGTGTATTTATTTATTTTTCTTCTATAAACAAAAGGCAGAGGAAGAGAGAGAGAAGGAGAGAGAAAGCATCCCCAATAGGATCTTGATGTCACGATTCACCCCCAGCCTCAGCCAGTCCTGGATCATGGGTACACATGTGCCCAGTGTATGCAGACAGGCCTCCAGCAGGTCTCCAGACATGCACTGGGAACCTCGCCAGAGCATCCTCTGGGTCAGCCTCGCAGAGCATCCTTGCATTTTACTGCCGCACAACCGTTCTACAAGCAGTATCTCTTTTAATCCCCACCGACACCCTGCAAAATAAGTTTTAGCAATATTATATTGAGTCATCAGGAAAGTCTTGATGTATTTTTCTATACTTTTTTTGCATATTTTGCATAGAAAAGCACATCATGACTTTCCTGACAACTTATTATCTTTCTTGGGAAAGTTTTGTAACTGTCAGAGACGCTAAGGAGCTTTTTAAAGTATCCAACTAGGAAATGACTAAATGAGGGTTCAGAGCTAGCTTAGTCTAATCCCAGAGCCTATCCTTTATCAGAGTATACTGTGTAATGACTGTGTTTAGTTTACGAATTCTGTGCTGCATGCCTGCTATGTGACTTTATGAGGATCGGGGCCATGTTTAGTCTCTAAAGGCTTCTGGCCCAGTGTTTTTCACGTGGTAGACCTTCAATCTGTACTTACTGAAAGAATGAATAAAGTTATGTATTACTATTGTTTTAAGCAACTGTGCATTTAAATTCATCTTAATTTGTTTTCTGATTGACTTTAGGACAGTGAAAATCCCAGATTCAGCAGATGGACTTGGATTCCAGATCCGAGGGTTTGGCCCCTCAGTTGTGCATGCGGTAGGAAGAGGTAAGAGTCAATAGCTTTCCATTGTGTCTTGGATATTTCCGGCAGGACAGGGATATGTTTCAAACATACATAGTCTTGTTGTTATGAATTTTGTCATTAATCATATTGTCACTGAATTTATTAAATGATAGTACATCTGGAAACACTATTAAAAAAATATCTTCATTCTAAAGCATATTAATCATTGTTGAAAATGTGAAGAAAGGGGCCAGCAGGTGGTGTGGAGGTGAAAGAGGTTCGATCCCCATGTCTGACTTTGTGATTTGAGTCCTGGATCTCTGGCAGCTTAAAAATCGCACCAGACATGCATATGTGTGCATGCCCAAAATCCCAAGAGGAGAACGGAGAAGGGATTGAGGAGTGGCTATCCCTTCTGCGGGGTGCTTTCTCACTTCGTATTTCTCTGGCAAGTGCCCTATAGTAAATTTAAAAAAAAATGGATCTTATTTCAAAACTTGTCTTTTTACTCAGAGTTTTAAAACATACAGATTGACAGACTTTCAGAACCTTTCTAATAAACCATTCAATATTATAAAATCGACATGGGATACAGAAACATTAAATATTCTCTTCATTTTCACTAAGCAAAAAAGAAAAGGAAAGGAAAGAAAAGAAAACCTCACATTAGCATTGCAACATAAAGTGTCTGAGAACCTGTGTGCATCGTGTTGACCTCTTCCCCTCTTACAGCATCATTGAAAGAGTGAGGTTGTAGATTTGGAACTCAAAGATAGGTGCGACCTGTGCTGTTTCCTTCGAAAGAGTAAAACATAGATGTGCTTGTGCGTTTTTGCCTTCCACTGTATACTAATGAAAAGATACTATTCTGTGGGGCATGTGGAACTGTAATAATGACATACAGTGAAGAAATTCTTTGCAGTCAGCCTGACGCCATGGTGGATCACTGCATCACTTTCACCTCAGCCCACAGTGGCACTCCAGCCACTGGGTTTAGCCATGGGTTCACCTGACCACCCACTCTGCACTCTGGCTCCCTCTCTCTTCTTTAATTTGTTATGGGCCATGTGTGCTCAACAGAGAGAGAGAAAGTGAGAAAGCACTCCTCGTGGGGTTTGCCACACCACAGCCTTTCTCCTCCATTCTCCTCTCAGGATTTTGGACATGCATGCATACATGCCTGGTGTGTTTTTCAATCTGCTTGGTTGAGGACTTGAACTGCTCAGTCAGCTGTGTGGGATCCAGCTAAGCAACCATACTACCAGCTGGCCCTCTGCTATTTCTCTTGAGAAGATGGAAAAAACTATCGTGGTTAGAGAATTCATGTTTCCTGATTCTCCATCACGTCTTCCCATATTTCTGCTCAGCAGACGTTGCGTTTCCCTGACCAGCTGGCTCTCCCTTTTCCTTCACAAATTTGCCTCCCACCCGCCAAGGTGAACTTCCTTCTTGTCATTTCATAGACAAATTCAGGCTCTCAAGGTCTCCTATGCATGCCATAAAAGTCACATTCTCAGAACTGGACACAAAGCACACAAGACTTCACAGTGCCACTCCAGCCCTCTCTTTCATCCACCCCTCAGCTCCTGTAGAACTACTTGTATGCTCCCAAGTGGACAAGGGAATTTTTTGATTGAGTTGATCCCCCCCTTTTTTTAGGCTAATCTCTCTGCTGAGTATACCCCTCTCTCCCGCCCACAAGAGTCAATTCAATGCAGAAAATCACGTGTCATTTCTGGGAGTGAATTTTATTGGGAACTAAGAGGTAGAGAAAATGTATTTTTTTTAAATTAAGTAATTTTCTAAAATATGTTTAAAAATTTAAATACCACTATAAGAGATTACTTACAAAGAAAGTTTAATACTTAAAATTTAATGTAAGTTTCACAATCATTTATATTATCATATGCACTGTATTTATTAATAGTATTTTGTGAATGTCAATTTGCCGAAAATATTAAATAGCAGAGATTGGAAGTTTCTGGAAAATCCTCTCATTGACTAGGATGTGACTAGGATGGAAATCTATATCTATGCAAACAAAATGACCACACATTTGATACTATCTGATTAATTAGTCTCCTGAAATTCTCCAATTCCTGACTTTTTATTTATACCTTTTGTTTTTCCTAGAAAATCTAGTCCACTCATAATTGCTAATTGACTTGATTTTCCCCCTAAAATTTGTTTTTACATATATGTGAAATCTTCAGCATTTTTAAAAAATGAAAGTAAATACTATTTCAAAATTTAGAGATTTTGTAACGAAAAACAAGGCGTATATGTTTCAGTTGTCTCATTTTGCCATTGTATGTGAATATGTCTATTTAGAAAATGAGATTGACTAGACATTTGAAAGGGAAAATAACTGATTAGCGTTGTAAAGACCACTTTTTTTTAGAGGTTTTTTTGCTATTGGGTGCGTACGCTCGCCAGACAGACAGAAAGAGACAGAGAGACAGAAAGTGAGAAATCACCCCTGAGGGGGGATGGCCACACTGCAATCCCTTCTCCTCCATTCTCCTCTTGGTATCTTGGACACGCACGCACACGTGCCTGGCGTGAGTTTTAAGCCACCAGGTTCGGGATGCGAACCGTGGTCGACTGCGTGGGAGTCCAGCGACATAGCCGTTACATTAACTGCTGGTCCCCGTAAAGACCACTTTCAATATCCGTTCAAATTAATTCTTGGGAAGGTGAGAAGTACTCTGTTAATCATAATTCAAAAAGCAAGTTAAAAAACTGAGAAGTGTTGAGCGGGTATTGCTATCAGAACCAAATTTATTGAGAACATAGTAGAGTTTATAATATTCTCAAATTATTTCCATTATTGTACACATGATAAAAAAGAATCTTATCCCTGAAATTAGCTTTTGGCAATGGCAGTTTTCCCATTTGTATTTAAAGGAACCGTGGCTGCAGCAGCTGGCCTTCACCCCGGACAGTGTATTATCAAAGTGAATGGAATCAATGTCAGCAAAGAGACCCACGCCAGTGTCATTGCACATGTCACAGCCTGCAGGAAGTACAGGCGACCCATGAAGGTAAACTCCTCTTCCAGGTCTCTGGATCTAATTTAGTACTACTGTGGAAGACCTAGGGGGCAACACAAAACAGTACTGGAGATCTTTGTAGTTTCCAGTCTAAGTCTGAATTTAAACACACCATTATAAAGGTCTAATTTCTTATCTGCATACTGAATTACAACTGTGGTTAAATGGTTATACTTTCTTGTTACAGTATCTCATCACCTGTTTAAACATGTCCTGGGACATTTTCATTTTCAATGTGATAGGCATTTATCAAGTCAAAATTCAAAGATTTGAACAGCTTTTTTGACCCTGTGATTGCTTTAGAATATGTAATGTAGTTGTATATCTGAGTCTGAATTGTAAGCACTCTCACTGTTTATTTTAAGACTTCTGGAAAAGGCAAATATTTGGATTTTATAGGATCTGTGATGTTTTGGGAGTATTTATTTAGAAAATTGAAATCAGTTCTTCCAAGAAAATACCAAATTATACTTATCATTATTTAAAATGTTAAGCACTCTACTTTTACCCACAACTGCACAGAGAAATAAAATTAGCATCCTAATTCACAGGAAAGCTTATTGTATTATGAAGAAAAAGTGAGTATTGGATTGGAAGAGAACATTCTTAATTTAATCAGCTAGATGCAGGTGGAACTTGGAAGGACAGGCAGACTCTGTCTTGTTTTCTACCTTGTATGGTGAAATATTCTTTCCTGGATTGACAATGACTTTGTGTCTCCACCAGGATGATGAAAAGCTGTTTTCTGATAAGTCAAAGCTAACGTTCTGCAAAATACTAACCCTACATAAAAATAACTGATCAATTTTACTAATAAGGTAAAAACTAACAAAGCATATGGGAGTTTACACATAGACTCATAGGTTCCTTGGGTTGATAGTAGCTTAATAAATATTTGTTGAACCATATTATTATTATTATTATTATTATTATTATTATTATTATTTTGGAGAGGTTTTTGCTGTAGGGCACATGTGCTCACCAGAAAGACAGAGAGAGACAGAAAGCAAGAAACTACCCCCCCCCAGTGGGGGATGGCCATGCCACAATCCCTTCTCCTCTCGGGATTCTGGGCACGCATGCACACGTGCCTGGAGTGAGTTTAAGCAACCAGGTTCAGGACTCGAACCACGGTCAACTACATGGGAGTTCAGTGACATAGCCATTACACTAACTGCTGGTCCCTTGAACCATATTACTGAATGAATTAAAACTTACCTGAAATTATCAGACCTTTCTCCTTCTATCAGAATCTTAATAAGTAGCCAGATCTATTTGTATTCTATTTCTTTATATTTGCCCTGACAGCTTCTTTAGAGAGATGTTGATCAGTGACATAATTAAGAAAAGCAGTAAATGGACAGAAAAATTCACTGAGTAGCATGCTCTCTTGGGTATTTATTGCCACAAGACAGACCATTCCAAATGTGGCTTAAAGCCATGGCTAATTGTTGCTCTTGATTTGTGGTTCACTGGATGGTGTTTCCTGGGAGGTTACTGACATAGCCACAGACTGTGGGGACCCTCCTCCCGGCCTCTGTGGCAGGTCATCCTCCAGAGCCTGTCTGCATGGCTCCTTTTTCTGTCTCCAGCAAGATTTTCCTTTCTGCACTGTGTCTGAATTTTAAAGGGGAATATGACAAGTAATAAACTCTCTACCTAGATCGTACTTGCTAGTGTCCTTGTGGATAAATAAAAGTCACATGGCCAAGCCCAGGATCAATGTGGGAAGGACCTATGCAGAGGCCTGGATTCTGGCTACTGTGGTCCATTGACAGCCATGACAGGTTACCAAGATGTATCTGAATGATAAAATACAAACTTGCATTTTAATGACTTACAACAACATGATGAAACACCATTAAAGTGGAAGGCTAGTACAAGAGAAAAATGAATAGGACATGTTGTATCAGGTTTCAGTAATGCAGTTCAGTTTGATTTACCATCTTATCTAGGAAAAGTAAAAAGCTTCAAGTAATGTAACCCTTGAAGCATTTATCTGATAGCACTTTCTTCTCTCTTGTTCCTTAAAGTAAGGCTGAAAAGCTGCTGTTTCAATTAAAACGTAAGGCGATGTATGCCATGGCAAGATTACAAGACACTTACATGATGTGGGAACCCACTGACGTGAAAGATGTTCTTCCAGTTTCCTTATTGGTTTTATTCTAAAAAGCTTTAACTGTATTAAAATATATGTAACTGTTGGGAGAGCAAATGGTTTGTATAATTATAGGTAATTGAGTCATTAGAAAACTCTCAAACTTTGTTGATTTTAAAATGTAACTTAGAGCTCATTTTAAGATATATTTGAAGAATTTAAGCCATTTGGGAAATATTTTAAACCATACATTTTTGGACCATAGCTTTGGGAGGTAAAATTTACATAAGCGTATTTTTTGGAAGATAAAACTTTAAACTTAAAGCAAGGTCAGTTTTGTTAAATAATATTAGGGTACTTCAAAAAGTCTTTGGGCAAAATGGAATTGAAGGACAAGTTTATGTTGGTACAAAAACATTTTGAATCCGTGCATAGACCTTTACCCCCTCTGATACTTTTCCAATTTATTAAGGTTGACCAACACAGTTCTTATGTGTTTAAACATTTATTACAAGTGTTCAGTGATGTTTATTTAGTTTCTGAGTTATTTTTCCACAATTAAGTTAAATTAGGCACACCGACTTGTATTTTGTTAAAAAAGCAAAAACAAAAACAAAAAAACACTTCAGGAAGGAGATAGGAACAAGTATAATTTGTAGATGTTATAAAAATAATTCCAAATCTCACCTAACCTCCTTCTCAAATTACAACCACTCAGTTTGTCCTTCATGACAATAGAGACCAAAAACAGTTGCTTTAGTATGTCTGTGTGAGATTCCAGTGACTTAGAAATCCCTGAAAGCTGTGGGCTGTGATGTTTGAAAAGCTCAGAACACTAGCAAGGCTTGCTTGCAAAATATTTAACAGAAAACCACTGTTATTGCTTTCCTAAGGCAGCTATAGGTGCCTGTTAGGAAGGCATTGAAAAGGCATTGCCTAGTGCTCAAGTTTTGTTGGACAAAAACTTCAGGTGACCTTGGAGCTGGCTTTACTGACAAGACTCCTGCCCACATGGTCACCATGGCTTGCATCTCGGCCAAACAAGCCTTGACCATGGGTGTTGGATTGATTGCTGCCCACCAGTATGTTGTAGTTGTGGCTGGTGGTGTCCAGCTAATGTCCATCATCTCCATTTATCATTCAAGGGAAATGAGGAAAATGATGCTTGATCTCAGTAAGGTCAAGACTGGGCCAGTGACTGTCTTTAAATGCTAAATTCAGGTAGAATATCCTGTTATCTGGGTGCTAAATTCCCCACCATGAGACTATGGGCCACTTTACAGACTGGCTGCTGCTGCCTTTGCTCTTTCCCCACTGGAGCAGGATAAATTTGTACTGTGCACTCAGTCTGCATACTGGGCATTTTGCATTAACTTTTTGAAGACCCCCTTAAATGTGGCCTCAACTTTCTTTTAGTTTCTGATTCTGATTTTCTCTCTTGAATTCTGTTCCTTTTAAACAAACTAGAGGAATGAATAAGATGACCAACTCACCTTCTGAAGCAGATTTATGAGATGGATATGCATTTTAGGAAGTACTAATACCTCTGAGGTCTCTTTTCCCCCTCATTTCCAGCAAGATTCCATACAATGGGTTTATAATAGTATTGAGAGTGCTCAAGAGGACCTTCAAAAGTCCAACTCCAAACCCTCCGGAGATGAAGCAGGAGATGCCTTTGACTGCAAAGTAGAAGGTAAGTTTCTTCTGTTCCTTGTCGGCTTATAGTATACTTTTCCCCTGTGCCTGTGCCCACTCTTAAATGCTGAAGCTCTTAGATCTTCAAGCCACTTTCTTTCTTGCCTTTTTTTTTTTTTTTTCTGGCTGATACAGCATACTTTATTGATGGTTCGTGACAAGGAGGGCTCCCCAACCCCTCCCTTCTGTAGGAGTTTGGGATGGAAACTGTCAAGGAGGGAAGCTTCTCATTGTGGTGGGGACTGAGCAAGAGCAGGGCCTCCCCAGCAGCTGAGGGCCTCTCTTCCTCGTGCCCATGCTGGAGCTGGTGGTTGGGAGCTCTACTCCTTGGGGGCCATGTGGACCATGAGGTCCACTACCTTGTTGCTGTAGCCAAATTCATTGTCATATCAGGAGATGAGCTTGCCAGAATGGTCACTGAGGGCAATGTCAGCCCCAGCATCGAAGTGTCACTGTTGAAATCGCAGGAGACGACCTGGTCTTCGGTGTAGCCCAGGATGCCCTTCAGGAAGCCCAGCAATGCCTGTTTCACCACTTTCTTGATGTCATCATATTTGGCAGCTTTCTCCAGCCGGCAGGTCAGGTCCATGACCGACACGTTGGGGGTGGGAACATGGAAGGTCATGCTGGTGAGCTTCCTGTTCAGCTCCAGGATGACCTTGCCCACAGCCTTGGCAGCCCCAGTCGATGCTGGGATGATGTTCTAGGCAGCCCCACAGCCACCACACCACGGCTTCCCTCAGGGGCCATCCACAGTCTTCTGGGTGGCAGTGATGGCATGGACTGTGGTCATGAGTCCCTCCACAATGCCAAAGTTGTCATGGATGACCTTGGCCAGGGGGCCAAGCCGTTGGTGGTGCAGGAGGCATTGCTGACAGTCTTCAGGGAGTTGTACTTCTCGTGGTTCACGCCCATCACAAACATGGGGGGGGTGCGGCAGAAGGGGTAGAGATGATGACCCTTTTGGCCTCACCCTTCAAGTGAGCCCCAGCCTTATCCATGGTGGTGAAGACACTAGTGGACTCCACAACATACTCAGCACCAGCATCACCCCATTTGATGTTGGCGGGATCTCGCTCCTGGAAGATGGTGATGGACTTCCCATTGATGGCAAGCTTCCTGTTCTCGGCCTTAACGGTGCCATTGAACTTGCCATGGGTGGAATCATACTGGAATATGTTACCATGGAGTTCAAGTCAACGAAGGGGTCGTTGATGGCCATGACATCCACTTTGCCCGAGTTGAAGGCAGCCCTGGTGACCAAGTGCCCAATATGGCCAAATTTGTTTATTCCGACCTTCACCATTGTGTCTCCAGGATGTGGCTGGCACTGCACGGGAGGACTCGGCTGTCTGTCGAACGGGGAGGAGCAGAGAGTGAAGCCACTTTCTTAAAAGTTACTATCATTACAGCCAGCAGATAGCATGGTTATTAAGTCACTGGACTTCTATGGGGCTGGCCATGGTTCAAGTCCCAGATCCAGTGGCTTGAAACTCACACTGGGCATGTGTGCATGTGTGCAAGAGAAGAATGGACGAGAAGGAATTGTGGTGTGGCCATCCCCCCTGGAGGGGTAATTTCTTTTTTTTTGTTTGTTTGTTTTTTTTTTGTTTTTATTTAAATTTATTTATTTACATTCATTCACTGTACATCATTACAACATGCAAAATGAGATTTTCCATCCAGATTACACTGTATATTGGTTCAATCAAGCACATCAGCATACATGTTATCATCAACAAATAATTTTCCATTTCTTATTTCCTAATGTTTTTCTTTTTTTGATTCCCTATCTCTTACCCTCTGCCATCTCCCACTCTC
>NW_006159773.1:4532358-4536529 GCF_000334495.1 Tupaia belangeri chinensis
GCTGGTCCGGCGGCGGGGCCGCCTGCCGCTGGGGCTTGAGCCCCGGGCCGGGGGGCCCCCCCTGGAGGGGTGGCCGTCTGTCCAGCGGTGCTGCTGCTTTGCGCTGGGGCGGGAGCCCCGGGCCGTCTGGCGGGCGCAGCTGCTGCCCGCCGGTGCGGGCTGGAGGGGTAATTTCTCACTTTCTGTCTCTCTTTGTTTCTCCTAAACAATAGCAAAAGCGCTCTCTCTCAGAAAAGAAGTCACTACTGCCAAATCGATGTTTTGTGAAATAAGGAATAATAACTAGTAGCTACTGTGTAATAACCATATTCTGTGTTCGGTGCCTTATTAAGTGTTTTACATGGATTATCTTATTTAGTCATCAAAAAATTTTTCATAAAGTAGGTATGGCAATTGTCGTCTTCTTTTTAGGGAAGAAGAAATTGAGTCCTTTATGGGTGAAGGGACTTGCTCAAACCAGTGAAGTGGTAGAGTGAGGACCCAATTACTAGATGTAGACTTCTTCAGAATCGCAATGTTGCTTAGATCTTGCTGCTCCAAGGTGGCTCACAGACCAGCAATGTCTGCATCTGAGAGCTCGACAGAAATGCAGAATCTCAACCTCACCCACGCTCTTCTCAGTCAGAACTTTCATTTTAATGAGACATGATTTGTGTGCACATTAAAGTTTGAGAAGCCCTGTTTTACAAGGTCCATAATTCTTTTTTTAAAAAAACTTTATTGATTCAAGTAACTTTTACTATAAGCTGACACTGACGGAGAGGAAAGAGGCACTATCAATATGAAAATGAGAGAGAGACAAAGACAGACATAGAGACAGAGGAGAGAGATCTCTTTTTTTTGGAGAGGTTTTTGCTATAGGGCGCGTGCGCTCGTCAGACAGACAGAGAGAGACAGAGAGATAGAAAGTGAGAAATCACCCCCCAGAGGGGATGGCCATGCCACAATCCCTTCTCCTCCATTCTCCTCTCAGGATCTTAGGCACGCATGCACATGCGCCCAGTGTGAGTTTAAGCCACCAGGTCCAGGACTTGAACCGTGGTCGACTACGTGGGAGTCCAGCGACATAGCCATTATGCTAACTGCTAGTCCCGAGAGAGATCTATTGATAAGACCTCTTCTCATATCTGTTTTCACAATGGAGGGAACCGGAGGACTGCTGTATTCAGTGACTTCTTTGCCAGTTGTGACTGAGTTGATTACATTTGTCTGCATTTGACAAATACCTTGAATTATTGTTTCAAAACTTTTCCACAGATACCCTTGAATATTCTCTTACATTTCCTCATATCTTTTCACTCATATTATTTAGTGGATGTCTTTGGACATTTTATTATACTATAAGATAATTCTAAACCAGCACAGGTGGAAAATTCCCTATTTTGATTTTTTTAACTCAGAATTCCAATACTATTTATTTGGACTTTCTCTGCCTCCCCTTGTACCAACCAATTCTCCAATTCTCCAGATATCAACTGGATATCCTACAATCCATTTCAGTTCTAACACTTAACAATGAGAACTTAGCGTAGACCCCACAGATTAAGGGCTCAGTGCCATAAGACTGCCCCATTTTGGACATCTGTCACTAATCCCAGGTTTTCACTTGTATTTCTCACTACCTCACTAACCTCCCAAATTCAGGGGGGGTTATCTGAATTTGCCAGAATGGCTCATGGCACTTAGACAAAAACTTTTTTCCCTGTCACTATTTTATTATAAAGGATATGAAATGATTGGTCAAATGAAAAGATTCATAGGGTGAGGTTTGAAAGAGTCCTCCGCATAGGAACTATGTCCCTGTGAAGTTGGGGTGCAACACCCTTGTGACACTGGGATTTGTTTTCCAGCTCGGAAGCTCTCAGAACCCTGTTGTTTAGGGGTTTTCATAGAGGATTCATTCTGTAGACATGATTAATTAAATCATTGGCCAGTGATGATTGAACTTAAATCTCTAGCTTTTGGGCTGGGGCTGAAAGTTTCAGTCCCCTAATTGCATGGTTCATCTGATAAGTCGCCCTCATTCTGAAGCTATCCAGAAGCCCACCAAGAGTCACCTCATTAGCATAAACTCAGGTATGGTTGAAAGGGCTTGTTATGACTGACAAGGCACTCCTATTACCTGTATCATTCAGTATCTTATGGGGACTTTTTTTTTTTTTTATGGAGAGGTTTGTGCTATAGGGTGCGTGTGCTTGCCAGAAAGAGAGAGAAACAGAAAGCAAAAAATCACCCCCTGGGGGGTCATGGCCACACCACAATCCCCATTCTCCTCTTGGGATCTTGGGCACGCATATACACATGTCTGGTGTGAGTTTAAGCCACTGGTCCAGGACTCGAACTGTGATCAACCACATGGGAGTCCAGTGACAAAGCCATTACGCCATCTGCTGTTCCCTCTTATGGGGATTTTAATAGAAGCTCCTCATCAGGAATGAAGTCAAAGATCAAATGTATATTTCTTCTTTTTTTTATGTTTTTTTTTCCTTTCCTGAATAAGAGAGACAGAGAGATAGCACCCCAATAGGATTCTCATCAGGAATGAAGCCAAAGATCAAATGTATATTTTTTCTCTTTTTTCTATGTTTTTTTTTTCCTTTCCTGAATAAAAGAGACAGAGAGATAGCACCCCAATAGGATTCCAATACCACCATCTACCCCCAGCCTCAGTCAGCCCAGCATCATATGGCTGGCGTATTCCAGAAGAACCTGGATATGAATTGAGACCCTCCCTGGTGGGTTAACCTTATAGAGAATCATACTCTATCACTGACCCAAATATATGTGTTTCTTACTGTTTAATACCTGTACACACTGACCACATGGGGAAAGCTATTCTTTGCCCTTCCTGGGAGGCCAAAGACATGGGCAACATCAGAAATACCTTAACCTCACTTAAGCAGTAAGGCCATTTATAGGATATAACATTATTTATAAATAGGACAAGTTTCAAGACCTTATCCCAAGGCTTTTTAAATTTTCTCATTTGAAATAAATCAATTTATTGCCACATTGAAAGGTAGATCGGAGATGTAATGTTCTGAATGTTTATTTGTAGCTATTCAGAGATTTAATTACTTTAAAGTAAACCAGTGTTCAGAGCAGCAGATGGCTTGGTGGTTAAGATGCTGTACTCCCACAGGGCCAACCAGTTTGTGTCCTGGACCTGGCAGCTTAAAAATCACATCAGGCAAGAGGAGAGTGGAGGAGAAAGGATTGCAGCAGGGCCATTTCCCCTGCGGGGTGATTTCCCACTTTCCCTCTCCCAGTCTCTGTGTCTCTCCAGTGAGCGTACACGCCCTATGACAAAATCTTAAAAAATGTAAACCAATATTCTACTTGTACCTATTTAATATTTACTGTTTATTATAGGACTTCGTTGTTTTAAGTAAGCTAATATACTATTTTTGTGTATTTGCTGTTATATTTTCCAGCAGTTTTTTATTAAGATCTTTTTAAAGTTTTTTTTTTTTTAATTTTTTTTTCATCAGCTGACTGTAGGCTAAAAAACTAAAAGCAGACGTTCCAGGTGGAAATTTTGCTATAACCAACATTTTCTCAATGGGCTTTCTCCATAAGATGAAACTTCGGGCATGCTCTCTGCTGAAAAGAAAAGATTCTTGTGTCTTCTCTTTCTTCCATGTGGTCTTCTTTACATTTTTTTTTTTTCTGTCTTTGAGAAAATAAGTCATCCAATATCTGAGGCCATTCTAGAAACCCTGACTTTAAGTTGTATATACCTTTAATCGAAAAAAAAAAACCTCACAAAATTGTATGCGTAGCATTTATATTGATATAACTAGGTAGACACATGGTCTATAGATCAAAGAGGATAAACAAAGGTAAGGCTAGTCACATTAGAGTGGTGTCATTTGGATCACTCAAGTACATGCTCTTTTTAGCATGCTGTTATTTTTGAAAACATTCACAAAAATAGATGCTTCAATTAGCACATCAGATTTAGACCTTCTTTAAAAAACTTTCAAAAAGTTATTCCCAGACACTCAAGATTATTTGAGTAGATGAGCAAATCCTTCAGGAATTGGCTGAATTAAGATCATCTTTATTCCAGAGGTAATTGACAAGTTCAACACCATGGCCATCATTGATGGGAAGAAGGAGTACGTGAGTCTGACGGTGGACAATGTGCACCTGGAGTACGGCGTCGTGT
>NW_006159773.1:4536560-4567351 GCF_000334495.1 Tupaia belangeri chinensis
TATGACAGCACCGCAGGGATCAAGTGCAACGTGGTGGAGAAGATGATCGAGCCCAAGGGCTTCTTCAGCCTAACTGCTAAGGTATGTGTGAGCCTGCGGAAACAGGTCTTTTGTTCTAAATAAAGCAGCTGATACCTGCCCCACCCCCACTCTAAAAAAATTAAACAGCTGGGGCCAGCAGGTAGCATTGTAGTTAAGGTGTTGGACCCCCACATGGTCAACTAGAGTTCAAGTCCTGGGTGTGGCAGCTTAAAATTCATGCGAGCTCATGTGTGTGCATGCCCAAAATCCCTAGAGGAGAATGGAGGAGAAGGGATTACAACATGGCCATCCTCCTCACCCCCCACCCCAGGGTGTGATTTCTCACTTTTTATCTCTCTGTCTCACTCTGTCTCTCTGGCTAGCACATGCACCCTATAGCCAAAATCTCTCTTAAAAGAAGAAAATATGTAAACAGCTATACATACTGCAGCTGTCAGCTCATTCGATTTCTTTTTGTTTCTGTCCCCCCCCCATTATTCAGTATGCATATGATCTTCCTTTTGCTGATCCTTTTGGAACAAAGTGTTACATTAGACAGAACCCCTGCAAGGCAGGTGTTACTGGCTATGGCAAAACTTTACTGCATTTATTAACCTGTCTATGTCTGTCAGTTCAGTATTGTGAGTTCTCTGATGACTTTCATCACACGGTGTTCGTTTGATTGTTTTAATCTATCTAATCTGCTGAAGAGTATTTGAAGTTATGAAATACATCACAAGAAATTTCAGATTCTCTGTGTGTCTTATTTCATAAAACTGCAGGAAACTTCAGCATTGGTTTATGAACAGATCCACAGACATCTGTAGAATTCTCAGTCGAGAAGGATGTCACACGGAGGTCCTTAGGCTAAGCGAGATTGGGAGGGAGAAAGACAGTCTTCATCTGAATGTACAAAGCATGTGGTGGAGAGGTGACTCTGCTTTCTTTTAATGACCTTTCTACATCCATCATTCAACTCCCTCACAGCTCTGAGCTTCCGTGTTTCATACTGCTTTTATGTCATTTTGTGAGAATTCAGACATTACAAGAAAGATGAGATTGTAGCCTCCTCATCCTTTATATCTTCATTTCAATTCTTATTTTCAACATGTATACTTGAGATAGATTTAACATTTATAATATGCAGGAAGTAAAATTTTAGTTGGAGAAAGTAATACAGAGATTCAAATGAATATATTTTATTATTTTAAAAATAATTGTTTTGTTTGATAAGTCTAAGAAAGTTAACTTAAAGAAAATGAGAAAATGCCATCATTCTAATGATAGTATACTACTCTATATATCTGTTGATATAAAATATATATTTTCAAAATGCAGTCCTTCCCCAATTACATTTTACTATTAACAGGAGCCATGGAAGAGTTTGTGGCCAGGTTGTTCTAATTATTTTATTTTATTTTCTAGCTATTTCAAGTTTTCAATATTACATGATTCTTTTATAATTTGTATGTTTTTACTTTTAAATAATTGATTGATGTTTTAATGCCAGAGGGAGCTTGTGCTCCCCACAGAGAGAGAGAAAGCACCTCTCTAATGAGGTATGTTCACGCTGCCATCCCTTTTCCTCCATTTCTTTATCCTTTGAGGATTTGAGGCACACATTCACATGCATCTGGCATGTGTTGTGAGCTTCTGGGACCAGGATTTGAACTGTCAGTTCTATGGGATCTGGCTTCTCATGCATAGTGCTTAACCAGTGTGTTGCAGGTGCAGCCCTACATGAATTTTATATATGACGACTGCACAGATTGGTATTACAAATATGATTTCCATTATATATATGAAGAAAAGAAAAATAAAAGAAATTAAGAAAGCCAAGATGACATTGCCAATGATAATGTAGGATTTTTTTTAAGGTTTTTGCCATAGCTCATGTGCTCCCCAGAGAGAGAGACAAAGAGAAAGAAGAGTGAAAGTGAGAAATCACCCCCTGGGGGGCTGGCCATGCCACAATCTCTTCTCTATTCTCCTCTCTGGATTTTGGGCATCTACGTACACATGGCTGGCAAGATTCTCAAGCCCCCAGGTCTAGGACTCAAACCTTGGTTGGCCATGTGGGAGTCCCTCCTTAACCACTGTGGTACTTGCTGGCCCCAGATCTCATTTCTAGATGAGTGATTAGACAAAAACGCATCCTCTATATGCAGAGTAGTGGGTGAATAGCTGTGGTCAAAGAACTCAAATAAACATGATATCTATATATTTGATGTCTCACAGAATATTATAAAAATATCAATTAAGGGACCAGCAGTTGGTGTAATGGCTATGTTGCTGGACTCCCATGTAGTCGACCCGGGTTCGAGTCCCAGGCCCGGTGGCTTAAACTTACCCCGGGTATGTGTGCCCAAGATCCCGAGAGGAGAATGGAGGAGAAAGGATTGTGGCATGGATATCCCTCTTGGGGGGTGATTTCTCGCTTTCTGTCTCCCTGTCTCTCTGTCTTTCTGGCAAGCGCATGCGCCCTATAGTAAAAACCTCTCCAAAAAAAAAAAAAAGTCAATTGTACTCTGAACAACCATAAATACTACCAATAAACACCACATAATTAATTTTCAAGTCATTAGAAATTCTCAGTGATCCGAGGTGTGTACACACACTTAGCCCTACATTGTTCAAGTAGCCTAAAGGGTTTGTTAATTGGAAACATTGTATGGATGCTTTCATCTGATGCTTTTATCAGCTAGAGCCCAGATCCAGCAAGTGACATTAATTTGTGCTTTACCAGGATATGTGTTCATTTCTTAAGCAAGCATTTGTTAAATACACTCTCTGTGCTGGGCTCTCGGTAAGGAGTAAGGATGCTGATGGTTTTCCTTGCATTGTGTTTTTTCTTTTTTTTGGGGGGGGTGGTTTCTACTACGAAATTGAGGGTAAAAAATGTTCTGAGTGACTCTGACTAAAACATCCCACATCAGAATGCACTGATTTATCCATCAGGGAGTCTTTGATGTCCACTCATCTCCCTAAGCCGGCTTTTATAGTCAGAAGACAAAGCCTGAGGTTCCAGACACACAGTCAAATCACTGTACTGACAGCGCCTCTCTGAATGGAGCAATCGTAGAAATCCCAGACAGCTTCAAAGAGAAGAGCAATATAAGAAATTTACGCTGTATTGTTAACTTATGAAAGTTTTATGTGGTTTCTTTTGAAGTTCTTTTTCTTATTTTGTTTTGTTTTGTGTTATGTGTTTATCACTACAGATTCTTGAAGCCCTGGCTAAAAGCGATGATCATTTTGTCCAAAGCTGCACCAGCCTTAATTCTCTCAATGAAGTGATTCCTACTGAGCTACAGAGTAAATTCAGTGCTGTTTGCAATGAAAGAATCGAACACATATGCCAGAGAATATCCAGTTATAAAAAGGTAAAAGTTCTATAGGTTTTACATGTAAGTATAGAAATTTATCATTTGGATGTCAATTTAAATTAGTTCTTGATATTTTCTTTTCTTAAAGAATTATACAATTTTATTTATTATTATTATGTTTTTAATTTGCTATATGGCATGTGCATTCACCAGAGAGAGAGAGAGAGAAAGAGAGAGAGACAGAGAGAAAGTGAGAAAGCAAGCTGTCAAGTCTGGAACTGAAAACGTGGTCGATTGCATGGGAGTCCAGGACTTAACCACCTTGCTACTTGTTGGCCCCAATATTTTCTTTACATATCTATGTACTTTCTAAAGAAATGATAACATTTATATAATATTTAGAATTTTTAAAATGCCTTTACATCTGTTACTTCATTTGTGTGAGAGAATACTCAAGAAGCTGTCAATGTTGATTACCTAGGTTATTGTGAGATAGTGTTGATTATCTTGGTTAGTGTGAGACAGTTTTTTTTCTTTAAGCACTTTTGGTAATGTTTTACTCGCTGAGTATGTATTATTATCATAATTTTTAGAAAGCATATTCCTGTGAAGAAAAATCATATGGAGGATCTCTGCTTAACTGTCACATTCGCTAACCCTCCTTCCATGATCAATGAGTTCAGTTCACCTGTGTGAGTTGGGCAGAGTCTCTGAATATGTCCTGGAGAAGTTAAAGAACAGAAGGCTGTCTTTTCACTTCTTTCTCTCTTGAGATGTAACAGTGCTTTGAAGTAAAATTTAGAACTCCAAACAAATTCAAATTAGGTTTATATTCATTTTGAACACATTTTGAAAAACAAGCTCATTCTGTTTAAGAGATGCCTCTGTAAAAGCTGTGACAGGAGTTCAGGTAGATTCTGGGTATCAAACTGGTCATTTGCATTTATTTATTTTCTCATTTTTCTTCCTTTCTTTTCCCTTCTTTCATATAAGAACAATGGAAGTAGCTTAAAAACATATACATAGGAAAAGATAAACTATTTAAATGGAAGGCAAACATTGGCATCAGGGTATAATAGGTAGTGAATTGATTCAATCACTATTAAAAGGACCAAGATAACACAGGCTTTAAACAAGGTAGATTTATTTCTCACAAAGGTCTAACCTGATAGCGGCCCAGTAGGAAAGGGCTTTAGAGCTTTTTGGGGAATCAGCTGTCTTCTATATTTTTGTTCTCTCCTTTTGATATATTGTTCTCTTCCATTGGGTCATTGGAAAATTCATGATACATTTTGCATAGAAGAATACATCTTGGCTTTTCCGACAACCCAATACGAGATCAAAGCTGGCTCACCACCACCTTGTCTAAGCTATCATCATTCTGAAAATGGAAAAAGGAAGTAGAGAGTAAAATTTTCTTTTGAGAATATGGCCCAAAAGTTGCACATAATTCCTGTTGACATCCCATTAGTCATTCGATAACAGGAGTTTGGAAAATGTAGTCTCAAACAGGGTATCCATCTGTTCAACTAAAATTCAGGGATATTTATTATTAGAAGTAAGAAGAGGAAATGGATATTGAGGGAAATTATTAGCATTTACTTCATGATAAAGTTATATTAGAATAGATTTTATAAACAACCAAGGAAAAGTTCATAGGTAAGCAGTTCCCAAAAGTCTGCGTAGTTGCCAAAGTGGAATACTATAATACATATGGCTTTCAGCTTCCTAGTAGCCAAAGTGAAAAGGAAAACACAATTTATTACATATTTCACAGTCTCCTTGTGAAATAATACATGTTTGTTGAGAGAACTATATCTCTTTTGGACTGAATTCTGAAAGAAATTTCATACTAGATTTCGTAGAGATGACACCAAGAGATGTCATAGATAGTGCTTGTAAATGTATCTTCATTAAAAAAAAAGAAGAAGAATGAAACAAAAAGGAATTTGTTTTGTGTGGCAGTTTATTTTTTTTAAATGCCAGAGGATTTATACATTCCTCAGAGAGAGACGGAGGGAGAAAATACACCCTAATGGGTGTGGTCATGCCACAATCCCTTGGCCTGGTTTTCTCCATTCTGTTGGAATTTCAGGCACACTTGCCATGAACCCAGCACGTTTTTCAAGCCACATGGGTTCCAGCCCCCTTAACCAATTACTAGGCTACATGGTCAGTCCTGTGTAGCAGCTATTTTTAATGTTTTCTTTAATGAAAGTCAGTAGCATAGATCAAAAACTCAGTTTCATGAAATGAACTCATTATAGGAGAGAGCAGGAAAAACAGGGAAGTATTTACTAATGTATACCTTTTGTGTAGGCAGTGGGACTTAAGAGTTACTTGAGAATCTCTGCCCTCCCCTGTTGCAGAAAACAGAACACCAAGAAACCAGGTGCCACTCAGAGAGTAGGAAAACTCAGGTTGGTTATGTTGGTGGACCTGAGAAGCTCATACTCCAAAGTTTGGGCCCCAGCTTGGGGATATTACAAGGGTTGTATAGTCAGAGTGCACAAGTGTTGTAGACAAAGGAAACCAGAAAAGTTGCAAAATAGCTTGTAATTTTTCCTAATTCCTGTAAAGACTGACAACCTGTTGAAATAGGCAATTGATGAAAGTGGGTGTAAATATTTCTGTTAGTAAGCAATTTTAAAGGCAGAGTAGCAAATAGGATCCATATCTCCTACACTTAGAATTTAATTGGTAAGAAAGGATGAGTGCATGAAGTACGCAGGAGTAATAAGGTCTACTAAACCCACCAGGTGGTGCCACCCGAAACCACATCCTGGTTTATTTGATGGTGCTTGCTAGAGTTAGGTAGCACACAACAGCTTTTAGCAGCCCACTGCCAAGTGCGAGAAGACACTGTATGAGATATGTTACAGTTTGCCTGTATTGTATTGTATTGTATTGTATTGTATTGTATTGTATTGTATTGTATTGTATTGTAATGTGTAATAACAATAATAGAAGATACATGTTACCCATTTCATTGGTGAAGTGACTGAAGTTCATAATGGTCAAGTAATTTGTTCAACAGCACACAGCTGGGAAACACAGTAGACTTCAAACCTTGTTCTCTTTTATTCTGAAGGTGGTTATTATTTGTTTACCTGTATTTGATTCTGTGTTACACAGCTGTGTGTCAAATGAATGATTCCTATTTCAAGGGTGAGAGGATTTGAGCAAGAGAAAAGCCATTGTTGATTAAATAGACAGCAAATGGTAGCTCCTGTTGGGAAGATTTGTCAGAGTGAAAGGGAGGAGAGATAGCATTCAAATAAAGAGATATTGTAAGTTAAAGCAAAGATGTAGAAATGAGACTTATCACAGTGATGAAGAATTGGCACACTGCCTGGTTTAGAAAGGAGGCTTTGAGTTGGATCCAATTTAAAAAAAAAAAAAAGCTGAGAAAATGAGATTTTTTTCCTAGTGATATTTTGGAATAACAGAATATCTCAGTCTTTTTTCCGTTACTGTCACAGAATACCTGAGACTGGGTAATTTATGAAGAAAACAATTTTATTTGTCCCATGATCGTGGAGGCTGGGAGATCCAAGATGGTTAGTCACATCTGGTGGCTTCTGGGAAGGGTCTCAGGCTGTGTTAAAAATGGCAGAGAAGAAGAAGAGTGACCAAGATGGTGTGAAAAGGACAACACATGAGAGGTGGCTTTGGTGGAGAGTTCTTGACGTTATCTACTCTTGAGATAACTAATCTGTTCCATGGCAGTGAGAACCCACTCAGTACTCCGAGAACAGCACCATCCACCCACAAGGAAGAAGCCCCCTTAGTCCACATACCTACCACTGGATCCCACCTCTTAAAGTGTCAACTCCTGGTATTGCCACACTGGGACCATGCCTCAGTGTGAGTTCTGGGAACAGAACCACATCAGATCCACAGCACATAATAATCAGATGTGTTTGTAAGAAAATCACTTTAGAAACAGCCTAGAGGAAGAATTGGTGAAAGAAGAGTCTAATGGTTAATAAGGAGTCTTTCCTACCTATGGAGGTACAAATTGATGGTGACTTAAGCTGGTGTAGAAGAATTAGAGACGGAAAGAAAAGGATCGATCGGACTGATCCCAGATATGTGTAGGAGGTAAAATAGACATAGCTCTATGATGACTTGCTTATGGTGAATGATGAAGCTGTCATCCTTGGATTCTAAACAAAAATGCGATTTACTATAAACTGAGGAGTGTATGTTGTGGTAGAATAAAGGCTCATAGTATAGGCTTTTCCCCAAATATTGGAGATTATTAAAAAAAAAAATCACCCTAGTGAGTGAGAAGTATATTCCACTTTCTTCTAAGTACCAGGGGTTCATGGAAAATATGTATTATGAACAAATTTTGCATGGAGTTCAAATATTTTCTTGTAACAAAATAAGGTCATACTTTAATTTTTCTGTGAACTTTCTGACGTCTTCTCCTAAATGGGATCATGGAAGCTTGGAAGGTAGCGATGGGTTGGCTAATAGACAGTGATTTCAGATGATAAAAACATCACTGAATTACAGAAATTACAGAAAGCTCCTTTATATGCAGTATAGTTTGGATCTCTAAACAGACATGTGCACAGACTCATCATTCTGTTTTTTTCTCTGAGAGAGAAAGACTTGGCTTAAGGTCATGTGGGTGGCAAGTAACAGCCTTGGTCTCAGGCCTATGGTATGCTGTCTCACATTAATTTTAATTCAGAAATGAAGAGAAACTTCTAGTCAACTAGGGCTTAAATGCTTTTAAAGCTATCTTTTTCATTATTCCTCTTGACCTTAACCATACCTGGTTAACTGGCTAGCCTTCTATCTTTCTCACTAGACAGAGAAGCAAGGTGAGCAAGAAAATGTTTGAAGGATCTTTTCTGCTTGAATAAGATGTCTTAGAAACTTAAGATAACATCCCCAATAGGTCATATAAGATTAGCTCCATTTATACATCAAACACATGTCAATGGAATTCACAGCATTCATGAATATAGGTTTTTAATTTCTACATATTTACTTCTAAACTATTATTAGCAACATATTTTTCTTTCTGAGGAAGATCTCAACAATCCTCTATCAGCGAAATAAAGTGTATCCATAGAAACTAAAATCTTGAAGAGGCTAGTTTTATTTTATTTTGACTCTAAAAGTTTTACATTTAAAAAATAGATACCAGTTGATTTCTAGTTTCTATAGCCAGGCTGCTGTGATGATAATAGAATTCCCAGCCAGTCGTACAGCCTATGGAAGCTTTTGCAGCATGTGTGTGAAGCAAGGGTGGATGTTATTGAAGACCTGAATGAATCCTAAGTGGCAATTACTCTCTGTGGAACTGGATGTGTGAAGGATTTGGATGTAAAACTATGCCCTGTGTGAAGGAACTGTCCCCCTAAATTGTCCTTTGAATCCATCTTAATTTTAGAGTCATTCTTCTGCATTAAAGAGATTTCATATTGGACTTAATTGGGGTATTGGGGATACTTCCTAATATAACGGTCTTGGGTCTGTTGTGGTGTCTTGGGACATGAGTATCTTATGGGACTCTGAACTGTTAGGGGCCTATAGATTTGAGTCCTGATGAATTTTGTTGGTCACTGAAATTCATTCCTTTGAGCACCTAACTTACAATTAGAGTTTCAGAGGAATCAAATACATTTGCTGCCTATATTGCTTTGAACTATTAAGGATGTTTAAGTTTTCAAATAACAGTTTAATTTCTGTGATAAACTTATAATTTATTTCACTCATTCCAATTGGCATGATTCAGTTTTCTTTTGATTATACTATGGATGGCACACATGAAAGCTTTGGATCATTACCATGTTTCAACTGCTTTCTATTTCTTTTCAATTTGCAGTTTTCCCGTGTACTGAAGAACAGAGCCTGGCCCACTTTTAAACAGGCCAAATCTAAAATCTCCCCACTACACAGCAGTGATTTCTGCCCTACCAACTGCCATGTCAATGTGATGGAAGTTTCTTATCCCAAAACATCAACCTCCCTGGGGAGTGCATTTGGTGTTCAGTTGGACAGTAGGAAGCACACTTCTCATGATAAAGAAAATAAATCTTCTGAGGAAGGTATGCTAGCTTTTGAGACTTTATCAACCCACAGAAAGCAATTTAGGCAATGAGAGCTATTTCTCCATCCCTGAAATTTGATAGATTCCTGGTGTGTAAGCAAGCTTGAACTTTTATAAAGAAAGGTGCCTCATCGTCATGTGGATAATTATACATAAGTGAACATAGAATGAAAATGAGTTAGGCATTTTTATTACCTTTGTTCTAAGAAGAATGATTGCTCTTACCTTCTTTTTGTGTGTGATAAGCTGCTTACCTTGCTGTGAGAGCCACTAACCTGAAAAGGATATACAAACACAATAAATGGGTGTAAATACCAGATATAGTGTGTGTGGAAGAGGAGGGCCTGAGGAAGGACATTTAGAGGAAAAATACGGAGGCAAAGCATTAATGGGACAAAGAAATGTGGTATTATCTGTTGAAGATATTTTATAGTTTTATCAACTGGACTAGGAAGAAGTGCTCACGTATTGAAATATTCACTTTGTAAGCTAAATAATGGGATTGAATGTATAAAAGAAAATGAAATAAATAAAAAAAAGAAAAGAAATGGCCCTATACCTTTGTGAAAAAAAACACAGAGGAGCAGCCTGCAGGGATGTATAATGCCATTCTGCACCATCACCGAAGGACAAGGGATGAAATTGTCTTTTAATTATAGCTACTCACCAACTTTAGTTTTTGAATTAAACTCAGCATTGGATCAGCCTTTTACATTATGTAATCTTGGACCCCTAAAATTAATTGGACTAGGTAAAGATAACATGGTATATAAGGAAACTTTAAAAAGAAGTCTGTGGAAAATGAAATAAAGTGAATTTCTTTTGGTGAAAAAACATTTGAAACCATGTGTAACTTTTTTTTTTTTTGGAGAGGTTTTTGCTATAGGGTGCATGCGCTCGCCAGACAGACAGAAACAGAGAGATAGAAAGCGAGAAATCACCCCCTAAGAGGGATGGCCACGCCACAATCCGTTCTCCTCCATCTCCTCTTGGGATCTTGGGCACGCACACCCATGCGCCCGGCGTGAATTTAAGCCACCGGGTCTGGGACTCGAACCGTGGTCGACTACATGGGAGTCCAGCGACATAGTCATTACACTAACTGCTGGTCCCTGTAACTTTTTCATAGTATGCATCATAATAAACTTTTTGAAGACTCCTTGAATATACGTAATAAAATGCTACATAGTCACTAAGAAGGGGAAATCCTGTCATGTGTGACAGTATACATGAACCTGGAGGACGTTACATTAAGTGAAAGAAGCCAGGCACAGAAAGACAAATACTGCATGATCTCTGTCATGTATAAAATCTGAAAAAACTGATCTTGTAGCTGTAGGATGTAGAATCGTGATTACCAAGGGTTAGAGTGGTTGGAGGAAAGTTGAAGAGAAATTGATCAAAGAATACAGAGTTCCAATTAGACAGGAGGAATAAGTTCAGGAGGTCTGTTGTACAATGTAGCTACTCTAATCATTTTAATAATATGTTGTGTTCTTGAAAAATGCTAAGTAAGTGGATGTCAAGTGTCCTTACCACAAAATAACTATGTGAAGTAATACATGTTCACGCACTAGATTTAGTCAACCCACTATGTATTTATACTTCAAAGCATCATGTTGTAGATGATGTGATTTTATCATATACCACTTTAATTCCTCAGGGAAACTGAGCCCCATGGTGTATATTCAGCATACAATCACAACCATGGCAGCCCCCTCAGGACTGTCCCTGGGACAGCAAGATGGCCATGGTCTCAGATACTTGTTAAAAGAAGAAGATTTAGAGACTCAGGATATCTACCAGAAACTGCTGAGCAAACTCCAGACTGCACTGAAGGAGGTGGAGATGTGTGTTTGTCAAATAGATGAGTAAGTATTTTATACTGTTCTTTTTAATTTGCCTGTTAAAATAGCTGTAGAAAATGTGGCTCGAGGGGCCAGGGATGGTGTGGAGCTTAAGGCAGCCAGATCCCAGATGGCCAACTGAGTGTTTAAAGTCTGGGACCCAGAGGCTTGAAAAACACACTGGCCGCTTGTGCATATGTGCCCAAAATTATGAGAAGAAAATGGAGGAGAAGGAATTGTGGCATGACCATCTACCTAGAGGATGCTTACTCACTTTCCCTCTGTCTCTGTCTCAGTCTGTCTCCAGCAAGCATACATTCCATATAGTAGAGAAAAAAAAAAAAAGAAAATATGACTTGGAAAAATCCAATAATTCTTTCATTAGGTTTTGGAAATGTAGGAGATTTGTGTAGGTCATATAGATCCTCTTGGTACTAAGACCTTAAAAATTATTGGGTTGTCAGAAAAGTCAGGATGTATTTTTTTCTATGCAAAAATGCATCTTGACTTTTCATATATATTAAGTTTGCCAGAGGACACATGCACTTGAGAGGGAGGGAGAAAAAGAAAGCACCCCCAAGGGAACAATGGAAAATGGTCATGCGACAACGCTTCTCCCTCCATTTATCCATCCTGTTGGGATTTAGGGCACACATGCCTAGCACCTTTTTTAAGCTGCCAGGTCTGGGAGTTGAACCACAGTGTTGTTTGTCTATGTGGGATCTTACTGCCTTAACCATCAGGCCACAGAACAAGCCCTCAAGATAAATATTTTAAGTATTTAGTACTGGAGAAAAGAGTTATAAAATTCTCTTATAAAAAATATGAAATGGATCTCAATGTGAAAATATTACCTTGAACTGTATATAGGGCTTTCCTTGTATTCTTTATAGTTTAGGACATGCTATTTGGTGTACATGTACTCAGTAGATACACGAGGACCTCAGGAAGTTCATAGAAAGTTCAAGTTCAAGTACAAGCTTATTTTGATGCAAAAATTTTTGAAACCCATTTGTACTTTTTTTTCATAACACAATTTTGTGACCTTTTTAATGACCTCTTTTATTTATGAAAAACATATTGTATAATAAATGCTTGGCATACTTGTTAAGTAAATGCAAAATTTAGTATAGCTCTAGGACCGGTATTTTTTCCTATTTGATTGAATTAATTGCCTGTAGGCAGTAACCACATAGCTACGCTGGTAATTTGAAACTTTTAACCCAGACGCAGAGGTAGTTAAGGAGCACTTTTCCAACGAGATCAACTCCAGTTCTAATTTAAGAATTTGATGACTGGAGAATTACCTGAGCTCCGTAGGATAATTTGTCATGTCACGGTGTACAATTATGCTTCACATCTAGTTAAGACAGCTCTGTATGGTCAAAACAGCACAGACTCTGGGATGTTTCATGATCTCATCTATAGACATGGACAGATAATAATGAATTATAAGTTAGTAATGAAAATTATATAAATGAATACAGAAATCAGTCAGCATAGTATCTAATACCTGTTCATCTATGCAAGAGATGGAAATGATTGAATATACCCAATGTTGGTAGATTCTGAAAACAGTATCAATACCCTTATCCTCATTTTATGGTACTTGTTTTAGGAAGTTGTGTTGATTTAAATTGCTGTCAGGTATATATTGTCTACTTCACATGCTATCATCCCATGCTTCTCTGAATAATTCAGTTTTGACACAAACTAGAACTTATTCTAAGTCTTTGTCGCAACTAGACATTATACTGCTGAGCTATAAGTGGCCTGATCTCTTATTTGACACTGATATTTAGAGATTGAAACCACTACATTAGATGGTGCTATTTTAAAAATTAACTTCAGATGTTTACTAGTGACTCTGCTGTATTTCTGAAGTTTTATGAGTTACTTAGGATTTAAATTCTATTTCCCTATGTGTGTTTTTAAAAATTACTTATAACATGTAGATTCCACTATGACTTACCCTTTTATGGATGAATTAAACAGCTTGAGGTTGCTATGAGAATAGGAGACTATTTTTAAGCAATTGCATGAAGATTTTCAATTATCATGAAGTCTTTGTGACTAAGAAATTTCTATTTTAAAGCATTATATTTTGCCTTATTTAATAAATGGGATTTTATTATATGATATGTTTTACTTTAGAACCCAGTTATTTTCCCCTTGAGGTAATTAGGAAGTGATAGAAAAAGAATCACTATTAATAAGGCAGTAAATAGTGGCATTGAATCATAGATCCAAGCTGCCAAGGGAATTTTAAGTGAACATCTGGACCAGTCCCTTATTTCCAGTTAGGCCAAGACTTGTTAATCCCACTGTTCGGATGAGTCCTTTGTCAGTGGCAGGACTATGAATGTGTGGCAGGTGACACAGGGCTTAGTGCTTTGGGACTAAGTCTGCAATACACTGACCCTCCAACACTGGCCAGAGAGCATCCAGACATTGTCTTTGTTAATTTATTGACTATTTCTTTTAAGTCCACCTAACGTAGATATATTTTCCAGAAAAATTTTGAACCAGGATCTCCTTATTTTTTATTTAAAATGTTTGTGTTGAAATGCTGGTTATTTATTTTTTTTTTAACTAAAACTTTTTTTTTTTTTTTTTTTGCTATAGGGCATGTGTACTTACCAGAAAGGCAAAAGAGAGACAGAGAGAAAGTGAGAAATCACCCCCCCAGGGGGGATGGACACCCCACAATCCCTTTTCCTCCATTCTCCTCTGGGGATCTTGGGTACACATGCACAGGTGTCTGGCATGAATTTAAGCCACCAGGTCTGGGACTCAAACCGCAGTTATCTGCATGGGAGACCAGCATAGTCATTACGCTAACTGCTGGTCCCAACTAAAACTACTTTTAAAGTGATTATTTTTCATTTGTGATTTTTCCACTCTGTTATTTTAAAGCATTTACCCAATTGTGCATGTTTATAGAAAAATTACACAAAATAAGCAAATAAAGAGAAACACGCATGGCCGTCTCTACAAACCATATAACTTGATTTTAAATATAAATATGCTCTGTATAACTCGATGTGCACTGTACTCTCTTTAAAACAGTACGGTTGTCCAAGTGCCTGCATTCTCCGTTGTCCTTAGTATTCAGTGATGCTGCAGTGCAGTCAAGCTCAACACATTATTTAAAAAGGTAGTTACCAAACAGTTTTCTCCCCATGTAGTAATTATACTTGGTCACACAAAGATGTATTTGCTGAGAGAAGAAGCAGGTTTTGAATGTGTTGCCAAGTTTTAAGAGAAATTACCTCCTAGCTCCTTCTTGCTAGCCTTTCTGGAAGTCATTTATTCCCATGAAAAGGTCTGATGTCAAGGTCATCTTCCCATAAAGTCTGGTTGCTCTGTCACTTAGGAACACCTCTTCTAGAGGGAACAGCAGGTGGCATAATGGTTATATCGCTGGACTCCCATGTAAGTCAACCATGGTTTGAGTCCCGGAGCCAGTGGCTTAAACTCATGCCAGGTGTGTGTGCATGCATGCCTAAGATCCCAAGAAGAGAATGGAGAAAGGATTGCTGTGTGGCCATCTCCCCTGGGGGGTAATTTCTCACTTTCTGTCTCTCTGTCTCCCTCTGTCTTTATGGTAAGCACATGCCCCCAGGGGAAAAAAAGAAAAAAGAAAAAAACTCAAAAAAAAAAAAAAAAGGAACACCTCTCCTAGAAATGAAATTTTCTTTAATACATAGGCATTCACTAAGTCCTTCTTAGCCTCAGATCGAAAGATAGAATTGGAGATGGATTTGCAAGATGATGTTATTAATCTAATTGATGCTTTGTGATTCCTCTTTCACTTTGGGTAGCTTTGGCCTTTAATGGGTTAGTTTCTGGTTAATGACCTAAAGATACTAGTAATAAGTAAAAGTAAAAATATTCCCTGGATAGTTTGAAACTTTAATGGGATTTAAAAATCCTATAGGAAAGAAATGAACGAAGAGAACTGGAACTAGTGAAGACTGCACATTTGAGAGCAGATTTTATTCTGCAGGTGCCAGATCTCAGGATTGAGTGATGAGCAAACTGTAGTGAGGACAGTTAATGACCTGGTTGTTACAGATAGGGATGGTGGTGTGGTGGAATTATCTTTGAAGGTTGCCCAAGCATTTTGCTGGTAAATGCAAAAAGAGGGCATAACTTCAAAAAAACCAACTTTTATTATCAGTATCAGGCATGGCTACACTATCCACATGCAATGACTTATTTCATTCTCACAGTCTCTCTGTAATTTGGGTTATGAAACACTGGGATGAGTTTAAGTACAATAAACTTGAATTTATTTCCAGAAGTGACTTATATTGGGGCCTGGTGGAGGCACAGAGGTAAAATATGGTACTCGGCAAGGCTGATCCACATGAAAAAGTTCCACTGTGGAACTTGTCTCTTGGAGTCTTTGTGACTGCAAAATTTCTACTTTAGGGCATTATAGTCTAAGTTTCTGTCCAGACACCCCTCTGCGTAAGCTGAGCATGCAGAGCCCCGTGACCTGGGACTGGCTGAAGCCCAGGGTAGATCGTGGCTTCAAGACTCTGTTGTGGTTGCTGTCTCTCTGTCTCTCTCACTCATGGGAAAAATGATACATGTCATAAAAACGAAAACGGACTCAATTCATTTTCTCATTCTCCAATCAGTTTCACCCATACTCCACAATGGTCTTCTCCTTTTCAATAAAGTATTTCCTTTTTTTTTTTCAGTTCATCAAATTAGAGTCCAGATATCATCTTTGGTTCTTCTCTTTCCTTCCTCCTCCACCTCCAATACCTCATCAAGTTCTGTCAGTTATGCCCAGGATGAATCCATAACTATCATCAGAACAGGCCCTCTTCAACCCTCACGAGAGCCACCACAGGAGTTTCTGAGTTATGCCTGTCTGGTATATTCAGTCTTCATCAGACACAGAAGGGAAATTGTAAAGGGAAATTGAGCTAGTCCCCTGCTCATAGACACCTCGTGGGATTCCACTGCAGTACCAGTAACATCCAATGCCTTGTGTGGCCTGCCCGGTCCTACTTGATCTGCCGTTGCCTGATCCAAACTCACCTCTCTGCGCTCCTGCTGCATTGACCATTTTCTGTCCCTGGAAAATGGCCAGTTAAGCCTCATCTTAGGGTGCTCTACTCGACTGTCCCTGTTCCTGAGATCTTTGTGGCTGGTTCCTGGCCTTCAGGCAGATCCACAGAGAAGCTGTGCCCAGTCCTCTGTATAAAGTAGCCTCACCTCTGCCCCAACGACTCACACCAGACTGCTCTGGACATTTGCTGTCTAGACAGCATGCTTTCTACCCGCTTCACTGTTATGTTAAGGACAACTTGAAAGTCCCGCAGACTTAAAACAACAAAAGCTCCTTTTGTACTTACTCTGTATTTATCTTGGGTCCCGGGGTTTCTACTTCTTGTTCTCACTCTGAGTGGCAGGCAGACAGCGTCCCCTCAGCTGAAATGTCTCTGATGATCACAGCAGGGAGAAGGGAATGCGGCACTGGCAAGAGGCTTCACCCTGCAAGTGATCTGTGTCACATCACTCAATTGCATAGGCAGAAGCAGGTCACATAGCCATGGCTGTCCTCAGAGGACTGGAGGAAAGTCTTCCAGTCGTGTGCTCAGCAGACGTGGGATGTGGTGGACAGTATAATGACCGCCCAACTCCCTCCAGGTTATGTAAGTTTGTTTGCAACCAGAAGGATTTCTACTGAATTTGCAAAGTATATACCTCTGACAATGCATCTGTCTCACTCACCAACCCCTCATAGGGATAATAGTAATAATACCTACTTTATAGGGACTTAGTGAATTAATACCTGTTACGTACTTAGAATAACAACTGGCATAATGGCTCAAAATGTGTTAGCTATGAAGATAATGATGATATTTAAAAACACAGATAGATCCAATATTCTATATACAAAAATCTTTATTAATCAACTTCATCAGGAAGAGATTGATCTAGAATGACGTGCTGTCCAGGATTTTAATTAATGACCCCTTAGTAGGTTAATAGTCATACTGTGTATGAGCATAGGTAAAGGAAAATATTTCTGCATGTACAAATAAAATTTTTTGATGCCTTTACTATTATTTTTCAAAATCTAGAAATTGTATGCCAAAGCATGGTTTTCTATCACTTGTTTGTAAGCCTAACACTTGTTCCCACTGGGTCAGTGCAGGGGTGATTGCAGCTGTTTAAAATGAAAAGCAAATATGTGAATACAGTTCATAGAGCTGGAAAAAAAATGTTTGCACTCAGCCCCATGACTTCTCATTTAAAAGATATATAAGCACAGAGGACTCCTTGCAAAATGAGATCCCCTGCCTGTCGTTCCTCTTTGGTATTCAGAGTCCATCTGTCTGTGCAGTAGGATTATGGGTAATTGGAGTTAGTCTAATGTTTTAATCTTTTGGGTGGAGGGGGTGAATAAACACACAATCTGTCTTACAAGACATGAAAGTATCTTTCCAAATGGAAAAACTGTGTTTAAAATAATTCATAGCTTTCAGTTATTGCAAATGTTCACAGGGCCTTGAGCAATGTCGTGTAACTCCTTCAATTTTTACTGATGCCTAAAAACCATAGAGTGTCAAAATATTATTCAAATATCACCTCACAGTGAGACATTACCTGATGGTACCATTCAGAATTGCAGCTTAGTGCTTCTTTCCCTTTATTTTTCTCGTTAACATTTTGTCACCCTCTGAGATACAGCTAACTCTTGAACAGCGTGAGTTTGAACAGTGTAGGTCTACTTAAATCTAAGTTTCTTTTCAATAAATATATTGGGAAATACAGGAATGTAAATGTATTTGCTACTATGGTTTGTGATAAATTTTCTTTTTGCTACCTTTATTATAAGAATGTAGTATATAATACATAGATATGAACTATATATTGATCGACTGTTATTGATTAGGCTTCCAGTCAACAGTAGGCAATCAGTAGTTAAATTCTGGGGAAGTCCAAAGTTATACATGAGCTTTTCTTTCCATGTAAAAATGGGAATATAGTATGAGTTTATATTGGTGCACAAAATTTTTAAATCCATGCATAGTTTTCTCATATTTCTCATTTCCCGTGAAGTTTTTGTTTTAAATACATTCAATCACTCTATATCATTGCAGCTTACAAAATGAATTTTCTCAGCATGAATACACTATATATTAGTCCACTTGAAGATATTATCATACACATTATCATCAATAGATAATTTTCCCTTTTTTGTGTCCCTAAATGTTTTGCTTTTTTCTTTCTCCCCGTATACATGGACTTCTGACTGCATGGGGGATTGGCACCTCGAACACCTATGCTTTCCAGGGTCAACCGAACTAAAAATTTTACTTGTTTATTGTTTTTGTCTCCTCCCAATAGAAGTTAAGCTTCAAGGAGTCAGAGGCCTTTTGCTTGTTTTGTAAACTATGTTCCCAGCCCTAAAACAATGCACGGTACAATAAATGTGCTTAATTAATTAATAAAATCACTTCACAGATACCTGCTCATTGTATACCACTGGCTTTGATGACGTGGGAGATGTATATAAGGTGTAAGATAGTTTCATAATCTTGAAATAACAAAATAATCATGACATTGATATGAAAAATGCATTTCAAGATACATGCCCTTACACTGTAGCCTGGTGGTTAATGGAGCCAGATTTCACCTGGGCAACCATAGTTCAAATTCTGGCTTCAGTGGCTTGAAAAACATGCTGGGCATGTGTGCATGCATGCCCCAAATTCTGACAGGATGGAAGAATAGAGAATAGATTGCGGTGTGACCACACCCTATTGGAGGTGCTTTCTATGTCTCTCCATCTGTCCTTCTTCGAAGAGTGCATGTATCCTGGCAATTAATTTTTCTTTTAAAGTGGTTTTGATTGGAGCTGAATGTCATAGGTGTTTCATGAGACGATGACTATTGGCTTGAGAACCCATACATAGCACCCTTTGTTTAGGTGTGGTTTAATTTCTTGGCAAGTTATTTTAGCAAGCTGTTTAGTAATAAAGAATTATTCTGTTTTTGCCTGATTTTGAGTTAGATCTAACAGAAGCATCATGTAACCAAACATTCAAGCCCACAGTGGCAGAGTCAGTAGCTACTGAAAGTCTTCATTGGGTTTTATGCCAGTTCGTTCTGAAGATGGCATTTTAGCCTCGAGCCAAGTGGAAGAGCTCATCATTTCGGCAGATATGTGAAATCTTATCCTGATTGGTTGTGGATATTTTTCCTAGCAAATGGAGAAAGCCTGGAAGAAGCCCAAGGCAGAGTCAATGGGAAGGTGGATTTTCAATGTACAAAGATGAACCAGAGAAGATATTAAAGCACATTTTGTGTTAGGGTTGCATAGTTGGTTAGCACTTTAAAGCTGATCAAGTCTTTTCCTCTAGTGCTATTAAAGGTGGTAACAGCAAGGGGAATGAGGTGACAGGAATGGATTGCGTTCATTTTATTCTCATAGCAATCACATGGGCTGTTATTATCCCCATTTTATAAATGTCAAAGGGAGCCATCTTAGCTTTGTTCTGGTAACAAAGCCAAAAAGTGGCAGAACCAGGATTTAAACAAAGCCCTCTGGTCTAAATTGTGTGCTGCTTCCATTACTGACTCTGAGGAGAAATAATGAATTTTCCTGATTCTTATGCAGTAGAATGCTGTGAAACCTGAAAGCACTTTAGAAGCATTTGTAAACCTCTCCTATTCAGCAACTAACGTGGTTATCTGTAGCAACCAGCTTGAAAATGTGCACTTATTTTTTATTGTCACTTTGCAGCCTCCTGTCTTCGATAACATATTCTCCAAAACTGGAACGTAAGACAGAATGCGTAATACCAACAGACAGTGACAATGAGAAGGGAGAAAGAAACAGCAGACGGGTCTGTTTTAATGTTGCAGGAGATGAGCAGGAAGATTCAGGTCATGACACCATCAGCAACAGAGACTCCTACAGGTAACTCATCAATTCCTCAAACTCATTTCATCAACAGTGTCAAATGTGATTCTGCATTTTCCACAAAGTTCTTAAAAAAAGTTTTGATTATTGGTTTTGTTTACTCTTCTCTTAAAATAATCTCCTGTTATTACTAACCCCAAATAAAGCATAGTGGGACAGCACAGACTTCCAGTTCTTCCCCTTTATAACCGTAGTATCTTGGAAAAAACAAACAGCTGCTTTGGCAGCTCCAGTTGCATCTCCATTCATTGAAGGCAAAACTTATCTTATTAACTCATTTATTATGGTGTTTCATCATGAAAAGATATTGGAAGAATATTAATTAAATCAAAGTTATTTTCATCAGAGGTTGCTACCATAAATTAATAGCCCAGGATAGCTCTATATTTACCAAACACCTAGGGTAGAGGAGCATTTCACTCAACCCCACCACAATGCTGAGTGGTGGCTTCTGATAGAATCTCCATTTTACACAGAAGGAAGCTGAGGCCGTAGGAGTTAATTAATTTACCTCTGGGACCAGGTGGTCTCACTTCCCAGCTTTTCTCTTAGACACTCGACCATCCCAATTTCTGTTTTTGAAAAGAATTTTAGTGAAGACATAAAAGTTCGTTATTTCTAGAGATTTGATAATAAATCACACAGATTAACCACGTTTACCATTTCATTTACTTTTAACTTCTAAGGCTACCGACATCCCTTTTAATAGGAATCTGTGGCTTCTCTCTAGTGGGATATTGCATGTCTAAAAATACTTTCTCACCTCAAGTTCTAGTTATCAGATAATTAAAATTACCCTCACAGGCTCCCTCTGGGCTGAGGTAGAAATTTTAAATGTATATTTAAAGTTAAGTATGTTCTCTTAATATATTCTGACTGGAAAAAATATTTTATCTCCAGTACTATTTCTGAAATCGAATGCATCCAAAAACATTTTCAACATTCTTTCCTTGCATATTCACATGATCCAGCTCTTAACCTGTGCTAAACTCTAAGGTACTGATCCTCCCCAGAGGAACTTAGAGTATAACCAACCAGCTCTAACTTAAGCTACCAGAAAGAGTTAGCAGGCAGAAATCACAAAGCAGGATTTTGGTTCCATTAGCAAATTATCTACCTCTAGGCATGTACCATTATAGATTATAACGAATCGTAAGTTTGGTTTGACTCCTGGTTTTGTAACTCCATATTTTAAAAGATTTATGTAGGAGACCAGATGGTGTGGCCCAGTGATAAAACATTTCCCGCTCGGGAATTTTCCTAGTTCATGTCCAGAGAACTCCCTGAGTACATCGGCATGTTCTTGCCCATGATCCAGAGCTGGTTTAAGGCAGGGGATGCATCATTCAAGCCTTGTTTGGGGTGCTGTCCCTTTATCTCTGTCTCTGTCTATCTCTGTTCCTTTCCCTCTCTTACTCACTTATGGAAGAAATAAACAAAGAAATTTCATTTGGGATTAGATTATGTACATAAAAACACTGGATCGGCATGTCCTTGCCCGTGATCCAGAGCTGGCTTAAGGCAGGGGATGGATCACATCATTCAAGCCTTGTTTGGGGTGCTGTCCCTTTATCTCTGTCTCTGTCTATCTCTGTTCCTTTCCCTCTCTTACTCACTTATGGAAGAAATAAACAAAGAAATTTCATTTGGGATTAGATTATGTACATAAAAACACTGGAAATATAACAGAATTTAAAATAGGTTTTTAATAAGATAAACTGAGTTAAACAAGCTTATCTTTCTCCTAGTTTTCTATAACACATATTAATAAGTAAAGCTGTGCCATAAGTGCATGACGTAGCAAATTGCAGAGAAATGGCAAATGCACCCTACAGTAACGTGATTCCCTCCTTGCAGCGACTGCAACAGCAATCGGAACTCCATCGCCTCCTTCACCAGCATTTGCAGCAGCCAATGCAGCTCGTATTTTCACAGCGACGACATGGACTCAGGTGTGTTGGGGAAGGACATGCACTTTTGAATGTTAGTGCTCTCAGAAATAGCTTTAAGAGATTAATGGCTTTGATCCATGGGCTTTGACCTTTAATTAATCAATCTCAGTGACTGTACCTACAAGAATCTTCAGAAGGTTCATGGAAAATGCATATTATGCAAAAAAATAAATAAATAAAAATAAAAACTATGTGTGGATTTTAAAATTCTGAGGAGGCCAAAATAAAGTCGAAGAACTTTTTGAAAACCTTTTCTGGGACCAGCAGGTAGTGTAGTGGGTAAGGTGCTGGACTCTCATATGGCTGACAGTGGTTTGAGTCCAGGACCTGGTGGCTTGAAACACACGCTGGGCAAATATGCGTGTATGCCCAAAATCTCAATAGGAGAATGGAGAAGGGATTGTAGCATGGTCATCCCCCTGGGGGGAGTGATTTCTCACTTTCTCTCTCTGTTTCTGCTGTGAGCATATGCGCCCTCTAGCAAAAAGAAAACAAAACAAACAAACAAAAAACAAACAAACAAACAAAAAACAACTTTCTATCGCATCTCAGTTTTATATTCCTTATAAAGTCAGTTTCCTCATCCCATTATGAAAAGAGTGACTTAAAAAGAGGTCAAACACTATATATGTCTCAAGATTTTTCTATGGTACTGTGAAGAATTATAGGTACCCAGGAAGCAAGTTTTACTAAAAGCATGAGGCATTGTTGATTGAGATGGTCAGGTAATAAGGAGTTTGAAACTCACCTGAGCTGGCCTTATATGTGGTGGATGGGGAGTGGGGTAATGAGAACACTAATTGATATGAATAGCTTATCAGTATTTTACTTTTCTTGTGTTAATAACAAAGATTAGGGCCAACCCATGGTGTGCTGGTGAAGGTGACTGGATTCTGCATGCCCAACTGCATGGTTCAAGTCCTGGAGCCACATGCACAGGCATATCCAAAATCCTGGAAGGAGGAAGAGATGGGTATAAGGGATTGTGGCATGACCGCCATTTCCCCATTGGAGGGTGCTTTCTCATTTTCTTTCTCTTTGGCAAGCACACATGCTCTGTGGCAAAATATAAAAAATAAAAATAGAACAAAGACTTTTCTAACAATTTAAACAAATCTTAATTTTTCAATATGCAGTTTACTTCAACCCTTCAACCATTAGAAAAATATACCATTTGAAAGAATTCATTAACATGGGATATCTCTCAGTGTCCTTTCTATGTCATCTCTGTTTTCCCCTATTTCTGAGGAATAATACAGTACCTAATTCTAGATTCTATTAAATCTTTTGGAACTCTTTCTTTTCTTTTTTTGGAGAATTTGTTTTGTTTTGTTTTGTTTTGTTTTGCTATAGGTTACGTGCTCTCACCACCAAGACAGAGAGAGACAGAGAGACAAAGCGTGAAATCACCCCCTGGGGGGATGGCCATGCTGCAATCCCTTCTCCTCTCTTCTCCTCTTGGGATCTTGGGCACGCATGCACATGCTCCTGGTGCAAGTTTAAGTCACCAGGTCCAGGACTTGAAACCGTGGTCGAATATATGGGAGTCTAGTGACATAGCCATTACATTAACTGCTGATCCCTGGAACTCTTTTACTGAACATAAGAAGCAATGTATGGAATGAGAACTGATTTTTTTTTATTATGTTAAATATGAAAATATTTTAGAATGTTAAGTCTAAGATGAATAATTTTGTTTTATTTTCATATAGGTGATGAGCTTCCCTTAAGTGTACGTATTTCTCACGATAAACAGGACAAGATACATAGCTGCCTTGAGCATCTTTTCAGCCAGGTATGATTGGGACAATTGTGGCTCTTGTTTTCCAGGGACTAAACTGCCAGAAATCATTTTCAGGTATAGAAAAAAGAACTCAGAAGCCCCGCTGTAGTGGCACATGTGGTGGGGTACCACTACACAATACTGGAGCCACATGGGAGGCTCAGGTTCAGATTCCAGTCAAACATAACATGCCAGATACACCCGTGCATATCTGAGATACAGCTGACTGGGAGGATGGGAGAGGATCGTGGCATGGCGAGACTCTGTCAAGGATACCTATCTGTTTCTCATGAAAGACTAAAAAGATTAAATTTTGAAAAAGAAAGAAATATCTCAGAGTTAGAATAGAAAGACCTCAGTCTGCCTTACTACCTTCTTTATACCTTAATTTTTGTGATTTAAAATGGGAATAAATATTCCTTCAGTCAACCAGTCCAAAGGATTGTTGTAAATATCAAATAGTTTATAGTCTTTGGAAAATTATAAACAGTTATACACAGAGGAGTTATCCTTTTTATTATTTTTGTGGGTTTTCAAAATGTGTTATAACATTTCTTGCTCAATACTATTTCAATTTTCAAAAGCTACAAGGTTGTCCTGATATTCATGTTGGTGTTTTGCATATTTTAGACATTTATAACTGTAATCAAAATTTATAGGGCAAAACCTTTTACCACTTTGAGAAGGATGCCAGTAACTCTTAACTTTTTTGTTTGTTTATTTTAAAGAACTCCAGAGCTTTTACTTACTTTCTTTTGTGAAATGAATTTATATATTATATTAATAAGCAGTAAGATAGTAAGAAATGTCATTTAAAATGTTATCAGATATGTTTACTCCAATATTTATTTAAAAATAGATTTTTGCAAGTAGTATTGGGTTTCAAAAATTCTTGTTGCTTCTAAGACTATTTGATGAGTTTTACTGTTAGAAATGTACATTATGGATTATAAGAAATATGTAACTCAGAAATCTCTGCTGTTGATAGGTGGATTCAATCACCAATCTCCTAAAAGGGCAAGCTGTTGTGAGGGCCTTTGAGCAAACCAAGTATCTCACACCAGGTCGAGGATTGCAAGGTGATGTTATTAAAAAATAACTATTAAAAGTTATTGAGGGGCCAGCTCTATGACCTGATGGTTAAGGCAATCTGATCCTACATGCCAACCTTGTGGTTTGAGTCCTGGACTCAGTGACTTTATTAACACACTGGGTGTGTGTGTGTGTGTGTGTACTTACCCAAAATCCCACAAGGAAGGAGAAATGGAGGAGAAGGAATTGTGGTGTGACCATGTGACCATTCCCTGTGGGGGGACCTTTCTCCTGTCCCTCTCTGTCTTTCTGTCTCTCTCTGGTGAGCACATGTGCACTCGAGCTAAAAGAAAGAGAAAGTAATTGGCAAAGAAAAGGTGGTAAGCATTAGAGCCATGAAGCAAAAACATTGTCTAAGAAGAAAATTTCTGGTTATTCATAATTCAGTCAATACTACTTCTATTTTGATAAATTTTAGTGTATTAAAAAATTAATATTAGACTTTTCAATTTCTTTGAAACATGAAAGTGTTTATTGCCTGTTCAGGCCAGGCTGAAGAAACATGAGTTAATTGACAGTGTGTAAGTATTAAGTTGCATTTGCCAGAACCAAGCATAATGTCTATTTTGTACTTGGTTAAATGCCAGTGATGAGGAAGGAGTTTGAGAAATATGATGTGGGAAACAGAATAGGAAGTGTGGAGCTGCCACTGTCTGTATTCCACTACCTTGTGCGTAGAATACAGAGAGTAGAATTTTGATCTAAATTTTTTCCTTTGTCTAAATATCTGTTAGAATATATGAGGTTTGAATTTTTTTTTGATCTAACAAATTTTCTGTTGTGGTGTAACTAAAGAAATGACCACTTATGATAACATTGTGGGACAGCAGTGATAAAAGAATAAAGATTTTGAAGCCTATGGGCTTAACTGCTTGGGAATTGGTTGAGACTTAAGAAAGATTTTCTGTCTTTATTTAGAATTTCAACAGGAAATGGAACCAAAGCTGAGTTGTCCAAAAAGGCTAAGGCTTCATATCAAGCAGGATCCTTGGAATCTTCCGAGCAGCGTCCGGACTCTTGCTCAGAACATCAGAAAGTTTGTTGAAGGTCAGCATGAAGAACAAAGACCATCGTATGATATTATAATAATCATTTAAAACCCCTCTGAATCCAAAAGTTCAGTAATGCTTGATTACTTTTTGCAGTGTGTTGTGTTGTAGGAAAATAAAAGGACTGGAAGGAGTAGGGGAGTAATAGGAAAAAAGAAATAAGGTTACAGAACCTTGTGTTTCAAGGGTATAAACATTAGAGATTCTATCATGGAGACTATTTTAGGTAAATAAAATAAAGACTCATACTTATGAAGACAAATGGAACCAGGAGAGAGTGTAACATTTTATAGTATAAAACATCAAGAAAACCTACAGTATTGACAAAAGGCATGAAGCTAAGTTTTATGGAAAGAGTAAAAGATCAATTGTAGGGCCAGTAGAAGATGTGATAGTTAAAGTGCTGGATCTCATATAGCTGACTTCATGGTTTGAGTCCTGGACCCAGCAACTTAATAGAGAGGAAAATGAAGAAGGGGTTGAGGTGTGGCCATCCCCCTGGGTGGTGATTTCTCTCTCTTTCGCTCTCTGTCTCTCTGATAAGCACACACACCCCTATGGCCAAAAAGTAAAAATAAAGATAAAAATAAATAAAAATTAATTGTGAATCAGTGAGTATCAAAATAATTACATCTAACAGCTTTGGTATTGCTTAGAAGTCAATTGAAAGGAGTCCACACAGATATGGAACACTTCTCCAGATAAACTATAGCAATTCTAGATGTGATGAAATTCTTTGTTCTTGACAGCTGCATTTCTTATTTGGATTTTTATTTTATGACTTAATATGATGGTTGCCTGTGACACTTTGTAGCATTATATTTAATGAAAAGTGTGACTTCAGTATGCCCCAAAATAATGAATAGTAATAAAGCTAAATGTATTTTTAAAAAGAGCTAAGTTTTAGAAATTTAAACATGTTTACAAGGCATGTTTTTGCTGAATAGATACCAGTATCATAACACTCCAGGAAGTTATAATTCAGTAGTTGTTCTAATTGCCTTTGATTTTTTTCTTTATATCAATATGCAAGGCATTATCAAAAAAGTTCATGGAAAGCATCTATTATGAAAAATCTATACATGGATTAAATCTTTTTTGCACCCAAATTAGCTCAGCCAGCAGTTTCATTTTGCCACAATATTTTTGAGTTCCTCTCATATTTATTTTTAGAGTAAATGCAATATTGACTAGAAGTGTAGAAATCCTTAAGACCTTTTTTGTTTGTCTTATTTTTTTCTTTTTGCAAGAACTTTATTTTTATGATATGAATTTGTAATGCAGGGTAAAATACTTAACTTTTTAAGATGGTATTCATTTCACCTCAGCTCTTGCTTTTATAGTCTTTATACCTCCTATTGTGATATCTAGTGCACACATTGATTGATTGGTTGGTTTATGCTGTGAATATTGATGCCTGGCCCTGGAGCCCAGCCACTGATTGAGCATAGCTGATGTGCTGAGCATCCTGAAGCCAATGGTGGGAGCAAGGCTCTGTGTGGAATTTGAGTTGCATCACTGGTTACAAGTTTTAGTCGGTTCTTTGGACAACAGCTGTAAATGGCCAAGCTGTTGAGTCTTTTGGAAATCTTGATCTGCCATCATTGCTTCAGCCCAATTGACTGTCCAAGAAAGAAGGCCAGCCATCATTTCCTGGGAATCTTGTAGTGTCTGGTTCTGTTACACAGATGAAAACAGAACAGCTACATTAGGATCTTTGAAATCAGTTGTTTGTTGTGTGGAACTGCTCTGAAGCAACCTCTCTAGATCTGTACAATTGTATCCCATTCAACATGAAGTAATTTTTATTCTACTTAGAAGATTGTCTTTACGAGGAGAAGGGTTTAGTGGAAAGTCAGGTCTTGGCTGGAAACTCATCTGGCCAGAATTTCATGGATTATATATGTATCTGGAATGAGCCCATTTTCGATGTTTTCTAGTCTCTCATTTCAAACTATTTGATCAAACATATACCAACTATGATATCAAAAATATCATATCATATTCTATGGTCTTTATTTAGGAAGGAGTATTACAGTTCCATTCAAAAATGATATCATTCTATACTCATTTATAATCTGCTAAATTTAGGGTATAAGAGAGCAAAGAAAATAGTGGTTTAAGGGGGCAGAGATTGACTGTAGGGTGTCATCGGAGACAGATATCGTCTTCATCAGCTTAACTCCCAGCTCAATTATGGTTGCATTTTATAAACTGATGGAAGATAGTTTTACTTGAATAGTCCATCACCTTAAGTTCAAATGTCCATTACTGACATTTTAAACATTTTATTCCCTACAAAAATTGTGGTCTTTTCAAAATCTTCCAATTTTCTTCATCTTTTTCCCTCCACATTTGTCCCAATATCTTAAAGAGCAACTCTTCAATTCTTGCCATTTTGTAATACTTCAGTGCTGGTGATGGTTTTCTGACTAATCTTCGTGTCTCCGTTTTTTTTTTTCTGGTTGGTAAATGTTACCACATTAGTCTTCCATAATCCTGGTACTCTGCCCCAGAGACTCACAGTGATTATCTGCTAGATAAGTCTAAATTCGTCATCAGTCTGAGGACATTGTTCACAGGGGCTTTCCAATTGTGTCCTAACCTCAATCTTGTAATGACAAGAAAATCTCACTGTGCTAGTTTATTGGGTAGTTGTTATTCATTCTTTACCAGCTCTATGTATTTTTTTTTTTTTGCCAGCTTTATGTCCCACATCTGACAGTCTAAATTTTAAATTTTTTATGACGTATTTTCTAGTCTTGCTTGCCATTCTATACTAGCTTCATCTATTGATAGATCCAGGTTAGAGCAATGAGTCTTCACATGGATACAGCACTTAAGACAATTTCCAGACTTTTCAGCTATATTCCTTTATATTTTTCCTATACAGTCCTATAAAACAGGTAAGGTAGATGTTACAATTTATGAATGACTTGCTAAGACTAAAGTAGTTTAGCAATTTTCTAAAGGAATGAAGCTAGTACTGTATATGTGTGTGCATAGATGTATATTACATATAAAACTGTGTGTTATTTGAATACATGTTATTGGGTGTGTGTATATGTTATATATATGTTTATGTGTATATATGTATATAATGAATATATAAATTCTGACTCTTAGTTCCATATACTTTGCTGCCTCTGAAATCCTTTAGTTTTTGCAGTCTCATAAAATTTAGTGCTTTTTCAAGTAGTTCCTGCTTTTCTTATCGGTTAATTATGTTTTTTTGAATCTGTCTAGAATAAGATGCAATGTAACCTTATTTATTTCTTAAAATCTTGTACACTTAGAAGGAATTCCATACATTTTAAAATGTACCTACTGCAAGTAAAATATTTATAAGTTGGAAGCAAATAGATTCATGGCTTATTGGACACACAGGAATAAGTATGAAATGAATACACATGTCAGATATCTGTGTCTGGCTGTGTGGGAGTGAGTATGTAGCATGTATAATCTCTCTAAGAGTGTAACAGAAGCAAAAATGTTGTTAACAGTTTGTTGACAAGCACTACAGTAGCTGCAGGAGTTGGAGAACACCTCACAGGCTCACACAGCTAAGGGTGACTTACAAAGTTGGCAGGTTTTCTCGTTGCACTTGGCATTCTACACCAGCTTCAGTAACCAGCTTAGATGCAGGTCACAGTAATAACAGTCTTTATGTACAATAGATTTTAAATGAGTATACCGGTGTTTCTGTGACTCATATAATTCAGAGCTGGAAGACATTGGTCTCGAGTACTAGATAGAATTTATATACGTAGATATAAAGGAGGAGCATGTCAAGGGAATGGGATTTTTATTATATAAATTCATGCTAATTTTTACTGCATGATTGAAATGTAATATTTCTGGCAGAAGAAGAGTGAACAACTAACTGATATTTTCTTTCTCTGTAGAGGTGAAGTGTAGAATACTTCTGGCTCTTCTTGAATATTCAGGTAACTATTATTACTGGCACATAATAACTGTATGTATTTATGGGATAAAGTGTGACTTTTCAGTACAAGAATATAATTTGTGATGATCTTATCAGCATTATTAGCATATCCACCATCTCAAACATTTGCCATTTCTTTGTGTTGGGAACATTCAGTGCTCTCTCAGCTAATCTGAAATGTACTGTTAATTACAGTCATCCTACTGTTAGAACTTGCTCCTATTATCTATGTTCAGTTTCATACCTATTTATCAATACGTCACCAATCCCTCCCCACTTATCATTCCCAGTTTGTAGCAATCACCAGGTAACATTTTTCTTTGCTTTTTTTTCTAACTATTTGATGTGATTATGGCCCAGTCTCTTAGAAGTCTTACGATGCAGTGCCTTCACCTGTTTACAAACATAGATGGAAATGTAATCCCTACCATCTCTAATGTCTTATAAAAATGTTTTAATTAACATAATTTTTTTTTAATTTTTTTTATTTTTTATACTTTGTTTTTTATTATAAATTTTTTTTTCTCATCACAACACACATATGAATTTTCCATCCAAAATACACTGTGCATTGGCTCAATCAAGCACATCAACATATATGTTCTCGGCAAATGATTTCCCAATTTTTGTGTCCTGCATACCTTGCCTTTTGTTTTGCCATCCTAGATTCCCCATCCCCACCCTCTGCCATGTCCCATCTTCCTCCTCCATTGTCCCTAACATTCATGATTGCCCTCAATGCCTTC
>NW_006159773.1:4569931-4574322 GCF_000334495.1 Tupaia belangeri chinensis
CGCACCCGCGGCTTCCGCCGCAATTAACATAATTTTAATACAAACATAAAAGTGCATATTTAAATTACAGGTAAAGACATAAGAACTTATATCAATATATAATGTCATTAAAAATAGGAAGGGAGAAGGTTTTGATTAAACTAATTGTACAAATAGCATTTATTGTACAGCTGGGACTAATTGTTTATGAACAGGGATGTATGTAAACATTTTACAAACCTTACACTAAAACACTTTTACCACGCACTTAGTGGGAGCTCAAAAGATATTGGCCATAGAAAGTGACAGTAAAGGTCCATTAAATATTTTTTGATCAAACTCTAAATTACAGGTTATAGACCATTAGCCTCATAAAGGTAAGCACTGTATCTATTTTGATCATCAACAAATACCTAGAATGTGGGTGGCATATAGATATTCAGCAAATATTTCTTGCAAGAACAAATGAAAAGTGATATGAATTAAAAAGGAAAAGGGTCAGCCTATGACTTAATGGTTGAGGAAGCCAGATCCCACTTGATCGACCACACACTTTGAGCCCTGGCAGCTTGAAAAACATACCAGGCACATGTGTGTGCATTTCCAATAGGATAGAGAAATGGAAGAGAAGGGATTGCAGCGTAACCATGCACCATTGGATAATTCTTTCTATCCCCACCCCTTCTGGTGAGTGCATGCATTCTCTAGTTAAAAAAAAAAAAAAAAGAAAAAGGAAGAATAGGTAATGTTTTTTGATTGGTTATTTTTGTTGTTGTTGTTTATTCTTTTATTGCCAGAGGGCACAGGCATTTATCAGAGAAAGAAAGAAAGTACTCTCCAATGGGGCATGGTCACATTGCGGTCCCTTTTTCCCCATTTCTCCATTCCATCAGGATTTGGGGCATGTACACACATGTACCTGACATATGTTTTGAGCTGCTGGGGCAGAAATTTGAACTGCATTCAGTCATATGATATCTGGCTTCCTAAACAGATGCTTAAACATTGCATGAGGCAGCTGGTCCCCACAGGTTTTGATTCAAAATGCATTTAGAAGGAAATGGGTCCTAAAAGTTGGAAAACCTCAAAAGTATGTCATTCAGTTAGAGTGAATGATTCATTGTTAGCTTGCTATCTATCTCTTTCTATAGATACAGAAACATACAGATATGTTGATTGACTTATTCTTTATTGAATCTATTTCTTAAAAAGTATGTGTGTGCACAAATACTATTATGCTAACAACAGATTTAAATAGGAATTTGCCCTAAAAATATAATCTGGACATTTAATCATTGTCTTATCAGTTAGGTTTTGTTGTGTAAAGAAAAAAAAAAGATTTCTAAACTTTGTAGTTTTAATCAACAAGTGTTTATTATTGCCTACCTGTTTAGTGTCATCTGGGCAGTTCTGCTGAGCTGTGCTAGGTTTTGTTGATCTTGGTTAGGTTTGTCCACGTGTCTGCACTAGGCAATGGGTTGACTAGATCCTGATGGCCTGGGTGGCCTGGCTCACTTATGTGACAGTTGACTGGTTGGTAGCTGAGGTAACAGGGATGGCTGGGCCATACCTCTCTTGTCATCTAGGAGTCTGGCCTGATCTTATTCACATGCTGACTTGTGGGGTTTCAAAAGAAGAACAGAGGTAGAAAAAAGCTCACCACTTCCTGTTGACCAAGATATAACTGGCAGGTGAGCTTCAAGGGCTGACACAGGGACTCTGCTTTTGAAGGGAAGAGTTCCAAAATTATATTGCAAGTGCATGGATAAAGAGGGAAGGGAATAATTTGTGACTACTGTTGCAATTTATTCCATTTAGAGAATTTAAATTATACTAAAAATATAATCTGGACATTTAATCATTGTCTTATCAGTTAGGTTTTGTTGTGTAAAGAAAAAAAAAGATTTCTAAACTTTGTAGTTTTAATCAACAAGTGTTTATTATTGCCTACCTGTTTAGTGTCATCTGGGCAGTTCTGCTGAGCTGTGCTAGGTTTTGTTGATCTTGGTTAGGTTTGTCCACGTGTCTGCACTAGGCAATGGGTTGACTAGATCCTGATGGCCTGGGTGGCCTGGCTCACTTATGTGACAGTTGACTGGTTGGTAGCTGAGGTAACAGGGATGGCTGGGCCATACCTCTCTTGTCATCTAGGAGTCTGGCCTGATCTTATTCACATGCTGACTTGTGGGGTTTCAAAAGAAGAACAGAGGTAGAAAAAAGCTCACCACTTCCTGTTGACCAAGATATAACTGGCAGGTGAGCTTCAAGGGCTGACACAGGGACTTTGCTTTTGAAGGGAAGAGTTCCAAAATTATATTGCAAGTGCATGGATAAAGAGGGAAGGGAATAATTTGTGACTACTGTTGCAATTTATTCCATTTAGAGAATTTAAATTATAAATGAATGAGTAAACGAAGTTAACCAAAGGGGATTTTTAAATTTATTGTTTGGTTTTGCCTTAACAACTTTTTGCCATGCTTTCTGACTGGATTATAATAATAACAAAAATATTTTACATTTTGAGCTTTATTAATAGCAAAATAATTCATGGACCTCAATTTCATAGATTTCACAACTACTCTGTGAGATCATTATTCTTGTCTCCAGAGTTTAAAGGTAAAGAATTGACATTTGGGCAGATAACAAAAATTAGTAAATGATATGCATAGAGAACCTGTTTTTGAGCATCTGCGAGATTAGGCATATGGATGCTTTATGGGGTAAATGACTACCAAGTAGGTGGCAAATAGAAGTTTTGATATTCACATGTAGTCTGGCCTATTCTAGAAGTGATCCTGGAACACATTGTTTTATTCATTAATATTCAAGTGGCTCTGTTGGTAGAGGCTTATTTTAATTTCAACCTTACCTTTCTATCCCTCCTGTGGTTCTCCTTATTCCTCCTTTATTTGCTCACAACGCTCTTTCCCCAGTTAGATATATATAGGATTGTCACCCAAACAGTCGCCAAGTTGCTCCATATTTTTTGGCTGCAAAATTGTGTTCTTCGCTTGAAAAGCATAGACTGTGTCTGCTTAGTGCTATTCTTAACTCCCTTTTATTCTTCCTTTCCTCTTCATCAAATCTTATTTGTTTTCATTTCACTTTTTCCCTTTACAATCTCTGTGTCAGAACCATGGCTGGGATTACTTGGGTATACCTAGGAACTCATTGCTTTTATACGAGCTAGCTAATTATGGAATTTGAACTTTTAAACAGTCAAGATTAAGTGAAGTGTTACCATTTTAAAATGCATTGTAGAAATAAAGTTTATGTGGGTGCTTCAATACACTGAAATGAAACTGAAGCTCTTGACAGGTACAAAAAGCATGTATTTTGAGTACATTTCCACTACAAGAAAAATCTTACTCTTGGAAAACAATAAACAAACTGTCACAATAACCAGCACTGCTCGTTCCCTTTGGCTAGAAGCTGACAACAGCTGTTGTAATTCTTGCCGTAGTTGATTTTCTTATTGATAGAAATGGGAAGTCAGAATAGCTTTGGTAAGGACCAGGCACTTGTGAATTTTGATGGCTACATAATTGAAAGGAAAAAGGCTGAATGGTTTTGTGGGGAGTTAGCAGATTTTGGTTTCTTTTCTTTCTTTTCTTTTTTTTTTTTTTTAAAGAGAGATTTTTGCTATAGGGCGCGTATGCTCACTGGAGAGACAGAGTGACAGAGAGAAATCACTGCCTGAGGGGATGGCCACACTGCAGTCCCTTCTCCTCAGCCTCCTCCTTGGATCTCTGCACACACACAGGCACCTGGCATGAGTTTCTGGTCAGTGATGTGGGAGACCAGTGACGTATCCCTTATGCCATCTGCTGGTACTAATTTTGATTAATGTTATTGTTATTATTTTTTAGAGAGAGATTTTGCTATAGGGTGCATGTGTTCAGAGAGACAGAGAGACAGAAAGGGAGAAATCACCCCCTGGGGAGATGGCCATGCCACGATCCCTTCTCAAACTGCGATTAACTACGTGCGAGTCCAGCAGCGTACCCATTACACCATCTGCTCGTCCCTTGGTTTATTTCTTTACTGATGTTGTTTGATGTTGGTTTTGCTCATTCAGACATAACACTGAGCAACTATTGGGGTCAGCTAATTGCATGGTGGTTAAAGCACTAAATCCCCCATGACTGACTTTGCAGTTTAAGTCCTGGACCTGATGGCTTGAAAAACATGGGGCACTAAGGCCAGTAGGCAGTGTGGTAGTTAGGGTGCTAGACTCCTGGAGGGCCGACCATGGTTCAAGGTTCAAGTCCCAGACCTGGCAGTTTGCTTTCTCACTTTCTCTCTCTTTCTCTCGTGAGTGTCTGTGCTCTATGGCAATTTTTTTTTTTGGGGGGGGGGGGGGTTTTTTTTTTTTTTTTTTTTTTTTATGGGGGGCTGGCCCTCCCCAAAAA
>NW_006159773.1:4574686-4597125 GCF_000334495.1 Tupaia belangeri chinensis
CATGTGCCCAGTGTGAGTTTAAGTCACCGGGTCCGGGACTTGAATTGCGGTCAACTACAGGGGAGTCCAGCGACATAGCCATTATGCTAACTGCTAGTCCCATAAATAATTCTTTTTAAAAAATAAAGAAAAGAAAAACACTGGGTGTGGGTGTGTCTATGTCCCAAATCCCAAGAGGAGAGTGGAAGAGAAGTGATTGATGCAAGGCCATCCTTCCTGGAGAGTGGTTCCTCTCTTCTCTCTCTCTCTAACAACAAAAAACTGAGCACTGACTCAGTACCACATACTGTGTTGGATGCTAAAGAATCACAGTGGTAATGCTAACTAGTTTCGCTTTGTTAAGTGTTTTAGATGTTTTTATCTCATTTATCTTTATTGCAGATCTAAATAAGCATGAACCCCATTTTACGTGTAAAGATCTGATACGTATGATGATATGATTTGAAAATGGGTAGTAAGTTGAAAGCGAGCATATGCCTCCGACCCTGTGAGCATCCCCCTCATGCTATGCCCTGTGCCCTTGCCTTGCCACACTGGTGGTGCCTTGGAGAACACAAACACATACACAGACCTGTAATCAGCACCCACTCTAGCAGAGGACGCCCCAGTCTGGGTGACATGGACTATGTGGTATTGGCTAGGGGAGAGAGGAATTTCTCAAGGAGGGATAATATCCCAGTAGGTCAGTGAGCTGACTTGAATGTTTTAGTTTGTTGAGTGACAATGGGAGGACAAGGTCCTCAGTCACAGGGAACCTGTGGTCAAAAGCATGGGCCCTGTGGAGGGATGGATTTTAATGCTTGAAGAACATTGAGCCTGTGGTGCAGAGGAATCACTGTTCTGCCTGCTTTCAGATAGTTTCATTATGTTCTCACATCAAGCCTGTGAAGATTGTTTGAGGATTGTGGAATGAATAGAGGGGAGCAGTGGTGCATTGAGAAGCTGGGGGTAGGTTGCAGGGGCCCTTTTATGACACTGAGGTTTTTTTTAATATTTACATATTTAATTTTATTGTTATTATTATTGAATTTTGCTGTAGGGCACGTACACTCACCAGAGAGAAACACAGAGAGAAAGAGAAACTGAGAAAGCCATTTGCCAAGTCTGGGACTTGAACCATGGTTGGCCACGTAGGAGTCCAGCACTTTAACCACCATGCCCCATCCCACTGAGTTTTCTAACTTTGTTACTCACTCTGAGAAAAGAACTTGTAAAAAGTTACTTGCAAAGCTCTTAATTTATGATGTACATTTTTTTCTTTTCTTTCTTTTTTTTTTGTAGAGGTTTTTGCTGTAGGGTGCGTGCGCTCACCAGAAAGACAGAGAGAGACAGAGAGACAGAAAGCGAGAAATCACCCCCCCAGAGGGGATGGCCTTGACGCAATCCCTTCTCCTCCATTCTCCTCTCGGGATCTTGGGCATGCACGCACCTGCGCCCGGCGTGAGTTTCATCCACCGGGTCTGGGACTCGAACCGTGGTCGGCAACATGGGAGTCCAGCGATGTGGCCATTACGCTAACTACTGGTCCCTATGATGTACATTTTAAAGCTCTGCAAATAAGTCACTTACTCTCTATTGAAAAATAGGAAAGTGGCAACAGACTATCACCTCATGAAGTAAACATTAATCAAGTGTCTTATTTGAAAATATGTTGGTTTAAAATTTAAATGGCATATGGTCAAAGCTTCAGCTTAGACTTCTCCATACTCCAGTAATTATTTCAGTGTTTACTTCCTGAGGGGCCTTCTGTGTTATAAATTGGATTTAATGAACACACACAACTTTTGCATGGTAGTTAAAGTTAGCAACACGTTTTGCCTATTGGCAAGACTAATGAATGTTCATTGTAATCAATTCTAATTTGATGAAAATGACAACCTTAATTTTGCTTACATGCATATAGAATATAGTAGCAGAAAGTATAATGAACATTTAAATATTCTTTCAAATATACTTATTCCTTACATTAGTAAGAGAGACAGAGACAACATTGCAATAGGGTCTCCATGCCACAATCTATACCCGTTTCAGCCAGCCTGGGATCATGGACACACACATGCCCAGTGTACTCAGGGAGGTCTCCAGACATAGTGTGGCATCTTTGCATGTGATTCAGATTTGCTGAGTGTCTTCTTTTATAACTATGCCACCGTTCTTCCAATAAGTATATTTTCTAGAATGAAAACAGAAGTTTGATCATTTGGGAAATAATTATTTCTACTAGTAACCAAATATTTACCACTGACGTTTTCAATGGATCCAGATCCTTCTTCCCTCCGCTACTGCTTTCCACTCTTGATATCAACAATAAGTATACTTTCTAGAATGAAAATAGAAGTTTGATCATTTCTTCTCAAAAGCATTTGGGAAATAATTATTTCTACTAGTAACCAAATATTTACCACTGACGTTTTCAATGGATCCAGATCCTTCTTCCCTCCGCTACTGCTTTCCACTCTTGATATCAACAATTTCTCTCCAATTTGATTTTTATTAAATTATTCCTGGGTTATAGGTAGGAGTATTCCTGCTAAAGCTAGTAAAGTACTTTTTAAAGAGTTATTTATTTGGGACCAGCAGTTCACGTAATGGCTATGTCGCTGGACTCCCATGTAGTCGACCGCAGATGGACTCCCATTGAATCCTGGACCCGACAGCTTAAACTCACACCAGGCAGGTGTGCAGGATCCTGAGAGGAGAATGGATTGCGCCATGGCAGTCCCCTTGGGGGTGATTTTTCGTGTTCTATCTCCCTGTCTCTGTCTTTCTGGTGAGTGCATGCACGTTTTAGGAAAAAAACCTCTGCCCCCAAAAAGAATTATTTATTTAACTTTATTATTATTATTGTTCTTAATTTGCTATAGGGCATGTGCACTCATGGGAGATAGAGGGAAAGTGAGAAAATAAGCTTCCAGGTCTAGGATTCGTACTGCAGTTGACCATGTAAGAGTCCAGCCCCTTAACCACCATACCACCTGCTGGCCCTTCAACTGAAGTAGTTTTAAAAAGGCACTCAAACTTTCTGCTTTACCAAAGACAACTGTGAAAAGCCAAGTGAGAATGTACAAGGAAGCTTCTCCGAGAAAACACCAAATGGCGGATGACGCTGGTACAGCGGCAGACCCCCAAGACCCTGGGATAGAAGGCTGTGGCCAGTTTAGTAGAGGGTTTGGCATCGGCCCTATGGTCAGGGTTGGGGCTGGGGCCATGGCCGCAGAGTTCGTTGAGGCAAGGCCAAGGCCAAGGACAAGGAGTATATCCCGGGGACCAGGCTGGGCCCCCTGGTCAAAGACATGAAGATCAGATCCCTGGAGAAGATCTATCTCTTCTCCCTGTCCATCAAGGCACCCGTTTACCAGGGACTGGCAGGTGGCGTGGTGGTTAAGGCGGCTGGACTCCCACATAGACCTAACAGCAGACACCCCTCAAAGTGGACCAATCAAAAATTCAGTCAGTTGCAGGATGAGAATCCTAGTAAACATATACAGATCATGTCCCGGACCTGGCAGTTTGCTTTCTCACTTTCCTTCTCTCTCGTCGTCTCTATTTGGTCAACTTCAAAAACATAAAATATAAAATAATGACAATGAGTAAGATTAAATAAAAAATAATTATTTTAAAAACAAAGAATGTACAAGGAAGATACGATTCTTACGTCTTTAGTTTCCATCTAAATGTACAGAACCTTCGTACTCTAGCTCAGGTTGTGCCCACGGTCTCTGAATGACCCTCGTGCCACACTAGCTCCAGACATTGCCAGAAGCTACAGAACAAACTCATGGGTTTTCATTTTACTTCATCATCGGTTTGTTAGTTTTACCAGTGGTTCACTATTTTCATTCAGGAAACATTTATGGATGTCTTCCCTCTTTTAGAAATTGTGCACAACAACATAGATGCTTTGTTTTTTATTTCTAAATTGAGAATTCAAAAAGTTCATTTTTCTTCAGACATTTCATAGTTTTCCATAAAATGTTCTTACGTTCTTTCTCCTCAGTAACATGGGGCATGTAGTAGAGAAAGGAAATGTCTAACGTGTGTTGGCTAAATTAGTAATTCAAACCTTGTGAAATGACCGTGGTCCATTTTACCTTACAACAGAAGTGAGTTCTTATAGTTTAACCTAATAAATAGATATTTTCAATGTAAAATTAGATAGTTTTAATACTTAATTCTTTTTTTTTTTTTTTTGGAGAGGTTTGTTTCACTATAGATCACGTGCATTCGCCAGAGAGACATAGAGACAGAAAGCAAGAACTCACCCCCCAGAGGGGATGGTCATGCCACAATCCCTTCTCCTCCATTCTCCTCTCGGGTTCTTGGGCACGCACGCACATGCGCCCGGCATGAGTTTTAAGCCACCGGGTCCTGGACGCGAACCGCGGTTGACTACGTGGGAGTCCAGTGACATAGCCATTACGCTAACTGCTGGTTCCCAATACTTAATTCTTTTTCTAATAAAGTTTTCAGGAGTGGGCATTATGGTAAAACTGAGTAACATACAACTACATTGTGTGTACACATGCCTTTGCTGGCTATTAAAAACAGTTGCTCAGTGTTCTTGGTAAACATCTTTAAAATTATACCTTTTAAGGGCTGGTAGATGGTGTGGTGGGTAAGGACGCTGGATTCCCATATGGCCGACTGCGGTTCAAGTCCCGGACCTAGTGGCTTTCTTTCTCCCTCTCCCTTTCTCTGTCTCTCTCTCTCTGGTTAGATTAAATAATAAGTGGAATTAAGATAAATAAATAATTTTTAAAAATAAGACTATATACAGACTTCAAAAACAAATATGCCTTTTAGGCCAGCATGGTAGTTGGGGTCACTGGATCCCACATGGCCAACTGCACCCAGAGGCTTAAGAAACATGATGGGCACATGTGCATGCCCAGAGTTCCGCAAGGGATGAGGGGTTGGAGGAGAGGGATTGAAGTGTGATCATCCCCCATTAAGGGTACTTTCTATTTTTCTCTTCCTCTCTTTCTCTCTCTCTCTGGTGAGCACACATGCCCTGTGGTAAATTTAAAAAAAAAATACGTGTGTATGTGTGTATGCCTTTTTGTCAATAAAACAAGAATGTAATACTTAATAAAGATAACAGTTATCTCTAATCTGTATATTTCATACTAATATTGACAATGCTTCTTAATTCCAGAAGATTTTGTGAGCCCTTACAATATTTAATACTCTTTTGGAAGAAGCTCATTTTTCCCTTTATTATTCTAGTCCAAGTGATTTTTCAATGTTCAGAATACGTGGCTTGGTGTTTATGTAGGTCATGTATTGATAGTTGTTATAGATCCAAGCACCATAGAAATGAGCCTTGAGTGTTAGCTTTGAATAAACTTTGGCTTAGAAGTTGCAGTTCAGTTTACAGAGCAGGTACCCCTCAAAGTGGACCAACTGAAAATTCAGTCAGTTGCAGGATGAGAATCCTAGTAAACATATACAAATCAACTTCCAGTAGAGCTATAAATATTGATGTTAAAGAAATATAGGGGGACCATCAGTTAGTGTAATGGCTATGTCTGTGGACTCCCACGTAGTCGACCATGGTTTGCATCCTGGACCCAGCGGCTTGAACTCACGCTGGGCGCGTGTGCATGCATGCCCAATATCCCAAGAGGAGAATGGAGGAGAAGGGATTGTGGCGTGGCCATCCCCCCCAGGGGGTGATTTCTCGTTTTCTGTCTCTCTGTCTCTTTCTGCCTATCTGGCTAGCGCATGCACCCTATAGCAAAAACCTCTTCAAAAAAAAAAAAAAAAGAAAGAAAGAAAAGAAATATAAGAATTTATATTTCTATAAATTTGGCCATATATAGGGTTCATGAAGCTAAACAACTCAGGGAATAAAGCTTTGCTTCCTTTCAGAACTAATTGCAGCAGATACTCTTTCTCACGCATGTTTAATGTGAATGAGTAGGTTTTAGTAGGCACTTTAAAAGATACCATGAGTAAAATGTATTTACTTTGCAAACACAAACTGAAAAATTGAACTTCAAGTTTTCTTTAGAAACATGTCATTGCAGCAAATGTAATTTGTGTCCCATCACATTAAAAAAAGAAAGAAAAACTTAATAAAAAATAAAACTTATAAAACTTAATAATTGTAGAATAGATTCAAATGTTAATTAAGAAAAATTACTGTCATATTTTTAACATTTTATGGTATTTATTTTCTAATAAGCATATTTGCTAAAACTGTGGATACTCATTAATAGAGCTCACACACACATTTTTCACAGGGTGTTGGTTCAGGAGAAAGATGAAATCCTAGTGAATGTAGATGCTTAGTGAACTGTCTTCATCTGTGAGATTATTCAGAGCCATCTTCATGTTCTCTACCACAGACAGCGAGACACAGCTCCGGAGAGACGTGGTTTTCTGCCAGAGTCCTGTGGCCACCGTCTGTGCCTTCTCCGAGCAGCTCATGGCCGCCTTAAATCAGATGTTTGACAACAGCAAGGAAAACGAGATGGAAACCTGGGAAGCCAGCAGGAGGTGGCTGGACCAGATCGCAAATGCGGGCGTTCTTTTTCACTTTCAGTCACTTTTGTCACCCAACTTGGTAAGGAATCCCGTGACTCCCACTGTCCATTTCCACTATAATCACCATTGTCACATGTCCCCAAAGGAGAAGTGGTTATTCATCTCCCCCTCATTCTCTCCATTATTATTGTTCCTGTCTCCATTCATACTTTTCTTTTTAGAGGTTTTTGCTATAGGGCACGTGTGCTCGCCAGAAAGACAGAGAGACAGAGAGAAAGTGAGAAATCACCCACCAGGGGGAATGGCCATGCCGCAATCCCTTCTCCTACATTCTCCTCTTGGGATCTTGGGCGGGCACGCACATGCGCCCAGTGTGAGATTAAGCCACCAGGTTCGGTACTCGAATCATGGTTGACTACATGAGAGTTCAGCGACATAACCATTACCCTAACTGCTGGTCCCTCCATTCATACTTTAAAGGGAGGTAGCTGTCCATGGTCATGCACTTTGGAATGAGAATGTGCAATGTATTCCCCTTTCTTGATTTCTGTTTCTTCTTGGCGGCTCTTAAAAGCTGAGAGAATCTTCAACTGTTACTAATTCTTGTACCTCACGCACTGAATGAAAAAGTCCTCAGAAGAAAGAGGGTCTTTCTGCCTTTGTTTCTTATTTCCAGTTTAGGAGAAAGAGCCTGCTGCAAAACCAAACTCTCAATGAAGTTGATATTTGGGAGCATGCTTGAGAGATGAGTTCAGACAACTTGCATGCTATACTGTCTAACAATCTTCTTAAAATCTGTGTGTGTTGGGCGCAGTGGCGCCCGCCCTATGGCAAAATCTGTGTGTGTTAAATAATTTTAGTTCCCTTCTTCGTATACATGCTTGTCCTATCGAATCTAAGAGCATTGTCTTAATTACTAAGAAATTTCATGTTTATGTATTCATTTTCCACAGTGGACATGAAGAAAGCATATTGAAATAGTTGAAAAATAAAACTGTGGTGAACATAAGAGGTTTTTTTTTAACATATAATTTATGTGGTTTTGAGAGTTGTCATGATGTTTAAAAGCAAATTTGTTTCCTTTTACATATAAACTTCAGGTGCATATTAAATAAAATTGTAATTGTAAACTTAAAGGCTATTTCACCTGTTTATGCACACAGAAAATGTTTAACCAAGTAACATGGTTGAGGTTTTAAACAAATATACATGAATTTATACATTAAAATAGCATTTTTTTTCTGTAATGATGTTAAGTAAGGGAGATGATGCTATTTAGCACAGACATAGAATGTTCTGGAATGATATATTTGTTTCAGAGTATTTTGGAGAAACAGAAAGTAGCTTCTGTTGGAAAGACTGTGTGCTCCATGTAGGTGATCAGTTTCTTGTTTCATTACTAATACAATCAAATAAAAATTCAATTTGAATAATATACTTTGGGAACAGAATTTGAAAACAAAATAAACATTGATTATTATTTATTAAAGATAAGTTATATATCATAAGAAGCCCACTTCCTAACATATGCTAAAAGCATTAAGTGAATGAATGAATGAATGAGGATTCATTTCTATGCCATTCTCCTTGCTTTAAAACTGCCCTGTCTAATCAAGTATTGATACTTTTCCTTTAAGCTAAATTTGATTTGAAATCTTAAGTGGGAAAAAATATTGACAAATCATCTAGTGAATGAGTACAAAAAAAAATCCCACATGGCTAACCATGGTTCGAGTTTCTGGGTCTGGTGGCTTGCTTTCTCACTTTCTCTCCGTCTCTCTCTGTGTCTCTCTTTGGTCAAATGAAAACAAATCAACAAATAAAATTCTAAATAAATAATTCTTTAAAAAAGAAAGACGCATAACCCAATTTAAAAATGGGCAAGTGGACAAAGGACTTTGAATAGATTTTTCTACAAAGAAGAAATAAAAACTGCCAAGAATGCATAAAAAGATGATTAACATCATTAGTCATTAAGGACGTTGAATTCAAAACTGCAATGAAGTGCCACATTACTTGCAGCTATAATTCAAAAGACGCATAACAGCAAGTGTTGAGGACGTGGAGAAATTGGAATCCTCATAAGTTGTTCATAGGAATGTAAAATGGTGCAGCCATTTTAAAAAAATAGTTGGACAGTTTCTCAAAATATGAAATATAGCTTCCTTATTACCCAGGAACTCTATTCTTAAGTAATCACCCAGGGAAATGACAACTTGCATTCTTATACATATTTGTATACAAAACATCCAAGGAAGATTATTTATAATAGCTGAAAGCAGAAACAACCCAAATGTTCATCAACTTATGAATGGACAACGAAAATGTGGTATGTCTATGAAATGGGACACTATTCAGCATTTAGAGCAAATGGAGTACTCATATGTGCTGCAAGCACAATGATGAACCTCGAAAGCATTGTGTTAAACAAAATAAGCTACTCACAAAAGACAGAAGCTTCATTCCATTATGATGAAATGTGCGGAAGAGCTACATTTTGGAGACTGAAGGAATACTGGTGGTTACCTAGGACTGAAGATTGGGAGAAGAGAAGTGTGGAGTGACTGGTAACGGGTACTGGGTTTCTTTTTGAGGTGATGAAATACTCTAAGATGAGATGATGTGACGATTGCGCAGCTCGGAATATACTAAAATCTCCTCAGCTATAGACTTTAACTAGGTCAATTTTATAGTAAGTGAATTTCCTCTCATTGAAGCTGCCTTTGTTTGTTTGTTTGTTTTATAGCTTGTGTTTGTGAAACTCTTCATTTAATTTTTTTTTTTTTTAATCCAGAGGACCTAAGGAAGAAAACAATTAAAAGAAACTCATCACTCTTTGCCTCTTTAACAAAGCATAAAATCTGCTTAGGAAAGTGATTGGCTCCATGGGAGCTGCAGACATTGGGCAGCCATCACGTCCGTATTTCTTTGGCCACCTCTGCTGGAACATCGGGGCTTGCACTGCAGGGCTTAGAGGCCAAACTCTTTGGAATGTTTCTTCCTGAATGTTCCTTGCCATCAGAAAAAAATGCTGATTCTATAGTCCTGTCCTTCTCTGCTGCTCTAAGAGGATTTTTTAAATTGTGGTTTAATGGATATTTATTGGGGCCAGTAGGAGGTGTAGTAAAGGGCTGAACACTCACACGGCTGACCATGGCTCATGTCCTGGACCCTGTGGCTAGAAAATCACGCCGGGCACATGTGTGTTTGTGCCTAAGATCCCGAGAGGAGAGTGGAGAAGGCAGTGCACTGTGGCCATCCCCCCAAGGGATGACTTCTCACTTTCCCCCTCTCGCTGTCTCTCTCCCATGAGTGCACGTGCACTACCATAAAACCCTTTAAATCAGTATATCTATCTCCAGCACTTACTCTGTAACGGTGCAAAGTGACAATTCTCTCCCCTTTTTTGTTTCATGCCTCCCTTCTTTGGGGTGTGTAACTGCCTTAACTTCTTTTTTCACACAATGGAATTTTTCTTTTATTACTACTCTCCCTTCTATAATTGCTGCCCGAAAGTAGGACTTTAGGCTTACAGTGTTCTAAAATGTTGCTAAAAGTTAAACTTATTGTTTGAAAGAATCATTGACATTCTTAAAGGAACAAATGTTACTTTTAAATGATAAGCTGTGGATGCTAAAACTAATTATAATTTCATGACAAAACTAGTGAGAGACCCTCCGGAGAATGCATTAAGCTGCTAATAGGAAAGCCAGAGTCTAGTATGAGAGAGATGCTCTCGCTGAGACACCTCTGAATTTGTTCCATGACTGGCCTTACCAGCCCCAGCTGTGTAATCATATGCTGAAAGAGAGACATAATCCCTGAGGAAATTGGAGCTGATAATCACAAGATTCTAGACCAGGGCCCCATGAAGACAAGCAATGTGAACATGATTCTTCTCCCCAAGCTCTCTGAAAGACAAATAAATGTGTTCATAGAAAATATATTTATCACAGTTCTAATAAACAGCATGTTCATTATTGAATAAATTATTACAAAACAGGATGGCCATTGTATAGTGTGACTTTTATATGAAATAATGTTTTGGCTTTTCAGTAGTTATTTATTTTGGGGGGAAGAGGTCTTTTTTTTTCTTTCTTTCTTTTTTTTTTTTATAGGGCACGTGCGTTTGCCAGAAAGAGACAGAAAGTGAGAAACACCCCTCCCCGCCAGGGGCATGGCCATGCCGCAATCTCTTCTCCTCCATTCTCCTCTCAGGATTGTGGGCCCGCACGCACACATGGCCAGCATGAGTTTGAGCCACCAGGTCCAGGACTCAGACTGTGGTCGACTCCATGGGAGTCCAGCAACATAGCCATTACGCCAACTGCTCGTCACTTCAGTAGTTATTTGTATAAGATTTTAGAAGTTTTGAGGCAAATAGCATGTTTATGGTATATTTATTCATAAATAAAATAAATCAGTATAACTAGAAACTAATTACAAAGTAGACTGAAAAATTTTGCGTACAACCATTTAAATAAAAAAGGAAATATATAAAACCACAAAGAAACATGTAGCGGAGATTTGTTCATGTCATTTGGGATAGTACATTTTTAGAAAGGAGTTGATAATTTTGCTTTCTATGTAAATAAAGCATAATCAAACTTTTTTGTTCTGGCGTTATGTTATATCATGCTATATTATATTTCATTGTATTATATTACATCACATGTTTTCCTTCTTTGTAGACAGATGAACAGGCCATGCTGGAAGATACACTGGTTGCCCTATTTGACTTGGAAAAGGTTTCCTTTTACTTTAAACCTTCAGAAGAGGAACCACTGGTTGCAAGTAAGTAATGAAATGCTTATAAAATTTCTTTGGCATCAAACAATAGCCTATGGTCCAACTTTGATACTAATATATTCAATATATAGTTACTTCATAAGTTGAAAGATCAAAATGTATCCCTTTAATTGGACCATTTTCCATCATTAAACCTGATAAAAGGAGGTATTTTAGAAGTTGTATTGATATATTTATTTATTTATTTATTTGAGGTTTTTTTGGTTTTGGTCTTAGGGCATGTGTACTCACTGGAGAGAGAGAGACACACACATAGTGAGAGGAAAAGTGAGAAATCACCCCCCAGGGGTGATGGCCACACTGCAATTCCTTCTCCCCCATTCTCCTCTCAGGAGCTTGAACACAAATGCACACACGCTCCCACTGTGTTTTTCAAGCCACCAGGTCTGGGACTGGAACTGCAGTCAGCCATGTGGGAGTCTAGTGACATAACTGTCATGCCATCTCCTGGTCTCACCAGACAGACAGAGAGAGACAGAGAGACAGACAGAGAGAGACAGAGAGACAGAAAGCAAGAAATCACCCCCTAAGGGGGATGACCAATCCGCAATCCCTTCTCCTCCATTCTCCTCTTGGGATCTTGGGCATGCACGCACACACGCCCGGTGTGAGTTTAAGCCACCGGGTCTGGGACTCAAACCGCAGTCAACTATGTGGGAGTCCAGTGACATAGCCATTACGCTAACTGCTGGTCCCATCATCAAACATTTCTTAAAAGCCTGTATCTTGCCAAAGACTATGCTAGGTGTTAGATTCAGTAGAGAATTAAACAGACTGATATATCTCGTGGAGCTATTAGGTTGTCGGGAAAGTCATGACACAGTTTTACATAGAAGAAGCACATCATGACTTTCCTGACAGTCTGATAATATTACAATAGGGAAACATAAATAACAAGCAAGGTAAACAAGTTAATTTTATAATAAATTAGAAGGCAATAGTATGAATGATGTGAAGGGAAATAAAAGTAAGCAAAAAGATGAAAACAAAAGGGAAAGATGAAAGTTTGCAAATAACAGGGTAGGAAGGGCAGCCTATCAAGGAGGAGAGCAGAGGGGTGGAAGGAGCCAGTCATGATCCTGGGGAGCTGGGGGCTCTTAGCATGCTGTCAGGACAGCACGGAAGCCTGTGTGGCCAGAATGGAGCTAGTGAGGGGCTCAGAGTAGGAGATGAGAGCAGAGGGGCCGTCAGACGATCAGGGCTTGCTGGCTGCCCTCAGAGTTTTCCTTCCTAGTCCAGCCATTGAGGAGGTGAAGAGTGGGAACTGGCTTTGATTGTGCAAAGGCTGCCTCTCACTGCTGTGAGAGGGACAGGAGCAGAAGCCCAAGGCCGTTAGGAAACTACTGAATGGAGCAAATGAGACATGAGGGTTACTTGGCCTTGAGGGCAGCTGTGGAAGTGGTAAAAAACATGTTGATGCTGTTTATACTAATTTATGACAGTAGAAGACATAATTGTATTAAAATTGTATTAAATTTTCATTTCTGCTAATGAATGAGAATGAGAACAAGAACAGGAAGTCCAAAGTTAGACATTTAGATTATGTTGAAGGGAAAATTTTGCTGGCAGAGGGTATTACTCGATGAGGATAATATTACGTGAACAAATTGGGTCATCGGTGGCTCTGTGTAGATTAGGATAGATTTTCAATTGCTCGAATAATGTAGGCATAGCTTTGCTGAAGGCAGAGAGCACTGTGTTTTCATGATATAAAGCAGTATAATTTTCAGAGACTTGCCTGAGGAACTAGGCACTCGCAGAAGTTGTTTTCCTTGGTTCCACTGCAATATTATTGGCAAGTGGTCTCGAGCAAGAAGGGCCGGTACCATGAGCTTGGTAAAATATCTGCTTATTGCATTTTCACCATGAGAGTTTTAACGTTGGCATGTTGAAACATTAAATATTAAAGAGATTTGCTACTGTATTACTAATATTAGCACATACATACAAATGTACCTATGACAAATACAATACAAAAGCTGTGATATACATTTGGCAATACCTTTTTTTTTGTAAGTTTTTGCCTTAGGGCATATGGGTTGGAGGGGGAGGTGGGGGAGGAGACAGAGACAGTGAGAGGGAAAGTGAGAAATTACCCCCTGGGGGGATAGCCATGCTACAAATCTGTCTCCTTCATTTTCCTCCTGGCTTCTTGGGCAAGCATGCACACACACACACACCTGGCATGATTTTCAAACCACCTAGTCTGGGACTTAAACCATGGTCAGCCATTTGTAAGTCCAGCGCCTTAACCACTACACCACCTGCTGGCCCCAAGGCAGTGCAGTTTTATGTATATCTCCAAAGCATGACCTTGACTTCTGAAAATAGTTCCCTAATGAAGGGTCAGTTCCAGTGCGATATTGCTTACCATTCCAAGCAAATTTAAAACCACGACAATAAAAATATAGTTCTCATTTTAAGTTGACTCAGGAAAGAAGAATGACTCAGTTCTTAGAGTCAGCACACCTTATTTAAGTGGTTTGAGTAGTTCATTATTCGTTGCATGTGATTTGTCTCTACATCAAAGGAGCAGACTAGGAGGACTAAGTCCACATCCCTGGAATGGACAGTGGTTGGCTGTGTGTCCATGAGGGGAAGGTTGAATTCAAGAGGAGGAAGCATGAAGGTATAAAGAGACCATGGGCTTTGAAGTCAGGAAACCTCGGTTCAAATCCTAGCTCCATTATCATTTGCACACACGCGCGTATCACCTTCCTTTCACTCACGTATTGTGCTTAAGGACAGCAATGTGTTTGAAAGACTCTTGCTTATATGGCTCATGGTGGTCTAAGTGTTTGAATGCATTCTCCTTCATTACTTTGCATTCTTCCCTTTTAAAACTGTTAGTTATTTTATAATTTCTTACTTATTGTATTCTTTTTAAAAAGCTATACAGAGGCCAGCAGATGGCATGGTGGTTAAGATGCTAGACTCACACATGGCCAGCCACAGTTCAAATCCTAGACCTGGCGGCTTGTTTTCTCAATTTCCCCTTCTCTCTCTCTTTCTCTTTCTCTGTCTCTGTCTTACTGTCTCTTTGGTCAAATTAAAATAAAAATAATAACAGCAAATAAAATTAAGTAGAAAATAATTTCAAAAACATTAAAAGAAAAAAAGTAAAGAAGCTATACAGTAGTTCCCCTCTTATCTGTGGTCTCAGTTACCAGCTGAGCAATGCAATAGATAATTTGAGAGAGAGAGAGAGAGCAATCTTAAATGCACATAAATTTTATTGTAGTGATATGTTATAATTGTTCTATTTTATCATTAGTTATTGTTATTAATCTCTTAAGGTACTTAGTTTCTATATTAAGCTTTATCACAGCTATGCCTCTATAGAAAAAAAAAAAAAAAGTATTTAGGGACCAGCTGTTGGTGTAATGGTTACATTGCTGGACTCTCCCATAGTAACATGCTTCGAGTCCTGGACTCAGTGACTTAAAGTCATGCCAAGCATGTGTGTGTATGTGACCAAGATCCTGAGAGGAGAATGGAAGAGAAGGGATTGTAGTGTGGCCATGCCCCTGGGGGTTGATTTCTCACTTTCTGTCTCTCTGTCTCTCTCTCTCTCTTTCCAGCGCGCACACACACCCTGTAGCAAAATCTCCCTTAAAAAAAGAAAAAATGGTATGGAGTTTTGGAACTGGCAGATGGCATGGTGGTTAAGGCGCTGGACTCCCACATAGCTGACCATTCGAGTCCCAGACCTGGAAGCTTGTTTCTCACTTTCCATCTCTCTCTCTCTCTCTCTGGTCAAATTTAAAATAATAATAACAAATAAAATCAAATAAGTAACTTTTGAATAATAAATTAAAAAAACAAGTTTATTTTGGTACAAAAATGTTGAAATTTCTGCAGAGATTTTGCATGATACACACTTTTCATGAACTCACTGAAGATGCCTCTGTGCCATAGGATTCAGTATTATCTATTGTTTCAGGCATCCACTGTGAATCTTGGCAATATATCTCCAGTGGATAAAAGCAGACTACTGTATGTACAGTATCACTTATAATCATTTTCTTATTTTTAGTTTTTTTGTAATAGGGTGTGTGTGCTCGCCAGAGAGAGAAAGGGAGAAATGGAAAGTTGAGAGGGCAATCATCCTATGACAAACACCTGAAGAAAGAAATTGCCAGAGGGCATGTGCACTCACTGGAAAAGCACCCTCCAGTGGGTCATAGTTTGCCACACTCTGCCTTCCTCCATTTCCTCATCTCATCAGGATCTTAGGCACGCACACACACATACCTGACATGTCCCTCAAGTGGCAGAGGCCAGTGCTTGAGTATCCATTGACCCTTTGGAGTGTGGCTTCCCATGCACTCTGCTACAGGGCCAGCCCATTTTATTTTTCAGAGCAGTTTTAAGTTCACAGCAAAATCGAGAGAAAGATGCAGAGATTTCCTGTATATCCCTGCTCTGCAGCCCCTACTCATGCATGTCTTCTCCCATTGTCAGCATCCCTACCAGATGGTACCTTTAATAGGATGAAGCTATGTTATACTTACTCAATGTCCATAATTTCCATTTTTAATTAATTAATTTTAATTTGATCAGAGATGGACAGAGAGAAAGAGAGAGAGAGAAAATGAGAAGGCAAACCACCACTCCGGGACTCAAACCACTGTCGGCCATGTGGGAATCCAGTGCCTTTAACCACGATGCCACCTACTGGCCCTGAAGTCCATAATTTACATTAGGATTCTCTCTTAGAGTTTTATGTGCTTTGGGGTATACAGAGTATTTTCACTGCCTTAAAACTGTATGTTTTGCCTATTATCCCTTCTCTCCCCCAAACACTGCCAAACCCCCCACACCCACGGATTTTACCATCTCTATTTTGCCTTTTCCATAAAGTCATATAATATGCAGCCTTTCCTTTTTGTTTTTTTTTTTTTTTTTTAAGATTTTTGCTATAGGGCTCATGCACTTGCTGGAGAGACAGAAAGTAGGAAATCACCCTGCAGAGGGGATGGCCATGCCTTAATCCCTTCTCCTCCATTTTCCTCTCAGGATTTTGGGCATGCACACACACGTGCCTGGAATGAGTTTTAAGCTGCCAGGTCCAGGACTTGAACCACAGTTGACTACATGGGAGTGCAGTGATGTAACCATTATACCATCTGCTGGTCCCAATATGCAGCCTTTTCAAATTGCCGTTTGTCACTTTGTAAAATGCATTTTTCTCTATGTCTTTTCATGACTTGCTAGCTTATTTCTTTTCAGCACCAATTAATATTCATTGTCTGGATCCACGCACCTACTAAAGAACATATTGATCACTTCCAAGTTGTGGCAGTTACAGCAAGCTGCTAGAAACATCCATGTGCAGGTTTTTGTGTGGATTTGTTTTGGGTGGATTCCAAGAAATACGGTGCCTCTATCATACAGTGGAAGTTTCTTAGTTTTCTAAGAAACCACCAAACTGTCTTTCAGTGTGGGTGTCGTCATGGCAGAATAAGGGAGTGATTAGGCCACTTTGGTAAGAAAGTATGTCGTGTTTTTATGGCATATTGTAAAATTAGTGAAAGAGGATACTAAATTATTAGAATTATAGAATTCATTTTGTAGAAAACCTACATTTTTTTTCCCTCTAGTAATGTTCTCACTGGCATTTAGGGCTGTCGGTGTTCCAGGTGTGGCATTTCTTTTGATTTCTTTTTTTCTTAGAGAGGTTTTTTGCTCTAGTGCATTGCCAAAGAGACAAAAAGCAAGAAATCACCCCCCGAGAGTGAATAGCCATGCTGCAATCCCTTCTTCTCCATTCTGTCTCAGAATCTTGGGCACACACACACGCACACACGTGCGCACGCACACACACCCAGCGTGAGTTGTAAGCCACCAGGTTCAGGACTCAAACCACCGTAAACGAGGTGGGAGTCCAGCTACCTAACTATTATGCCATCTGTTGGTCCCCAGGTATGGCCTTTCTAATAGGTGTGTGGTGCCATCTCAGGCCCATTTCAGTTTGCAGTGCTCTGATGACTTACGATATGGAGCATCTTTTCATGGCTTTATTTGCCATTGGTGATGTGTCCTTGATTTTTTTAACCTGTTTGCCGATTGGGTTCCATATTTTCTCATTGTTGTGTTTTAAGGATTCTTTGTATATTTTGGATAATGTTTCTTTAGCATATTCTCCTGGTCTGTTGCTTTTGATTTCCTTGACAATTGAACAGAAGTTTCACATTTTAATGAAGGCTAGCTTGTCAAGTTCTTCCTTCATGGATTGCACCTTTGTTGTTACTTCTTTTTTTTTTTTTTTTGAGAGGTTTTTGCTATAGGGTGCATGCACTCGCCAGAGAGACAGACAGAAAGTGAGAAATCACCCCACAGTGGGGATGGCCACACTGCAGTCCCTTTTCCATTCTCCTCTTGGGATCTTGGGCACACACACACAGATGCCCAGCGTGAGTTTAAGTCACTGAGTCTGGGACCCGAACTGTAGTCGACCACTTGGGAGTCCAGCGACATAGCCATTATGCTAACTGCTGCTCCCCCTTAGTTGTTACTTCAAAAAGTTATTATTGTACTCTCTATATTATCTAGGATATTTCCTATATAGGAATTTTTGGGGTTTTTTTTGTTGTTATTTCGGAGAGGTTTTTGCTATAGGGGACATGTGCTCACTGGAAAGAGAGAGACAGAGAGATAGAAAGTGAGAAATCGCCCCCTAGGCTGGATGGTCATTCTACAATCCCTTTCCTCCATTCTCCTCTCGGGATCTTAGGCACACACGCACACACACCTGGTGTGAGTTTAAGCCACCGGGTCCAGGACTCAAACCACAGTCAACTACATGGGAGCCCAGCAACATAGCCATTATGCCCACTGCTGGTTTTACACCTTATATTTTGGTCTGTGATCTATGTTGAGTTAATTTTTGTGAAAAGATGTAAAATCAGTGTCTAGATTTTTTTTTTTTTGCATGTAGATGTTTGTTCTCTGTTTAATACTATGCATTCCTGATTACTATAACTTTTTCTTGGTTTTCGCTACAGGATGTGTGCCCTTGCCAGAGAAAGACAGAGAGGGAAAGTAAGAAATTCCCCTCTTGGGGTAGGTGATGGAAGGTCTCACAAAAATACCTTCTCCTCCCTTTTCCTTTCAAGATTTTGGGCATACATGCACACACATCTGCTGTGAATTTTAAACCACCAGGTCCAGGGCTTGAACCACAGTTGGATATGTGGGAGTCCAGTATGTTAACCACCGTGCCATCTGATGGCCTTTGATGACTGTAACTTGATAGTACCACTTGAAGTCAAGTAGTGTGAGCTTTCTCTGTCCTTCAGTATTGTGTTGGTTATTCTGGGATCTTTTTCCTCTCCATATAAACTTTAGAATCAGTTTGTTAATATCTGTGATAAAACCTAATAAGACTTTTATTGAGACTGCACTAAGGTTAGAGATCAAGTTGATTGTATTGTTCCTATCCATGAACATGAAATGTTCCTCCATTTATTTAGTTCTTTTTAAAAAGTATTTCTTTCAGGCCAGCCATGTGGTGTGGTTAAAGTGGTTGGATCCCATATAGCTGACTGAACAGTTTGAGTCTCGGACCCAGTGACTTGAAAAACACACTGTGTGTGTGTGTGTGTGTGTGTGTGTGTGTGTGTGTGTGCTCAAAATCCTGAAGGGAGAATGGAGACAGGATTGCAGCATGGTCATCCCCTCCCCTTGGCCCCCATGGATGCTTTCTTTCTCTCTCTCCAGCAAGCACACCCACCTATAGCACTTAAACATAAATGAAAAAGATTTTTGAGAGGTTTTTGCTATAGGGCATGTGCACTTGCCAGAAAGACAGAGAGAGACAGAGAGATAGAAAGTGAGAACTCACCCTCCCAGGGGGATGGCCACACCACAATCCCTTCTCCTCTATTCTCCTTTTGAGCTCTTGGGCATGCACACACATGCTTGCCCTGCATGAGTTTAAGCCACCAGGTCTGGGGCTTGAACTGCAGTCGACTACATGGGAGTCCAGTGACATAGCCATTATGCTAACTGCTGGTCCCTAAATTTAAAATTTTTAAAAAATTATTTATTTTATCAGTTTTGTAGTCTTTCTCATATAAATCAAATACTTATTTTCTTAAAGTTGTATCTCACTTTTTTGGAGAGTTTTTTTGGGTTAATTTCTATTAGATTGTCTATATAGATGACCATACTGTCTGTGAAAAAGACAGTTTTATTTATTCCTCCTCAATCTTTATACATTTTAAAAATTTTCTTGTCTTCTTACATTATCTAGGACTTCTAGAATGATCTTTGGAAAGGAGTGGTAAGAGGAGGTATCCTTGCCTTGTTCCTTATCTTAGTGGGAAAGCTTCTAGTTATTCATCATTAAATACGATGTTTGGGGACCAGCAGTTGGCGTAATGGCTATGTTGCTGGACTCCCATGTAGTTGACTGCAGTTTGAGTCCCAGACCCGGTCGCTTTAACTCATGTCCAGCATGTGTGCATGCGTGCCCAAGATCCTGAGAGGAGAATGGAGGAGAAGGGATTGCGGCATGGCCGTCCCCCCGGGGGGGGGGGTGATTTCTCACTTTCTGTCTCTTCATCTCTCTTTGTCTTCCTGGCAAGCACATGTGCCCTATAGAAACCCCCCCCCAAATAAATGAATAAATAAGATGTTTGATGTGTGTTTTATAAAGTATCATTCATCATACTGAGGAAGCTCCCTGTGTTTTTAGATTGATGAGGGTTTTTATCATGAGCAAGTGTTGGATTTTGTCAAATGCTTTGAGGGGGTGGCAGGGGAGATATTTTTGCTATATGGTGTATTCAGTCACCAGAGAAACAGAATGAGACAGAAAGTGAGAAATCACCCTCCCACCCCCGGGAATGGCCATCCTGCAGTCCCTTCTCCTCCATTCTTCTCTTGGGTTTAGGGTACACACACACACACACATACACACACACACACCCACACCCCTGGCACGAGTTTCAAGCTTCTGGGTCTGGGACTTGAACTATAGTTAACCATGTGGGAGTCCAGCACCTTAATGACTATACCACCTGCTGGCCCTGTCAAATTCTTTTTCTGCATCTATCAATACAATCATGTGATTTTATTTTTTTCTATTTTAGTCTGTTAATATTATGGATTGCATTGTAGCAATGTTACATTTAATGTTAAATGAGCCTTGCATACCTGTGTTAAATCCCACTGATTGTCGCATATAATTCTTTTTGCAAATTGTTAGATTTGATTTGCAAATATTTTGGTGAGGATTTTTCCCGCTGTATTCATGAGAATTATTATGCATTTATATAGGTGTGGCACATACTTTCAGGGAAGTCTTCATTCTTTCTTGGAGTACCCTTAGTTTTAACTTCACTTTGAGGGAATATACTTGATAATTTTCAGTGGATTTCAGTTTTAATTCCTAGCACAGCATCCTGATTTCCTCTGTGCTAGTCCTCTAACATAGAACTCTACCTGCCACTTCATTTTTCTTTCAATGGCATTTATCCATTTGTAAACATAGAGATTGGCTATATTGAGGTCAAAGGGTAAAGGTATAGAGTTTTGTAAAAAGTATAATACACATGAGAGACAGCATATTTTAAGAATTAGTAAGTAATAAGCATTTTCTTTTTTAAAAATTGCTTGAGGATATGTACACTTGACAGAGAGAGAGAGAGAGAGAGAGAGAGAGTAGGAGAATGTACCTTCCTAATGGGCCTGGGCATGCCCTAGTTCCTTCTTTTCCACTTCTCTATCCTGTCAGAATTTTGGGGATATACATGCATATGCACATGGCATGTGTTTCAAGCAATCGAGCTGGGATTTTGAACCCTAGTCTGCCATGTGGAATCCAGCTCCCTTAACTGATAGGCTATAGGGCTGGTATGGACAAAGCAGTTTTTACTGCATAAAGGAGACTTATTAATTCAATGTCTCTTCTAATGATATGAAGAATCAGATAAATTTAATAAGGAGTCTGAATTCTGTGATGATAAATGATGTGTCACCTTGAACTCTACTTTTTAATACCATTTTATTTCAAGAAGCATAAGGTTCAAAGTAATAAATACAGAGTCGAGAACATGTATCAAATGCCTACTACATTCAAGCCTTAATTTTTAACTGATTAATGTGACTATGCTAGCTTTTCAGGCAGATTTTACATTCTGTCTTAATGAAGTGGAAATATTTGTCAAGGATAAGGATCATAAAATGAAGAGGATTTATGATAGCATTGTGAAATATTCCTATGACATTTTAGATTTTTTAGTTGATTGGGATTTTTTAAAGTAATTAAATTTAGGATCTTTGAAATAACTAAAGAATTTGGACAGATGATTTCTAATGACTGTAGACATCAGCAGAGGATACTCATTTCTGATCTGGTATTAGGTGCGATGGGGAGAGAGAGCTAGCTACACCCATGCTAATTTTGATAATGGTTGCTATGTACTCAATTTCTTGCACACTACTTAAGAACTGTACCCCAAGGGTCATTTTGACTAAAATATGAATGAGGCAGCTGCCCTGGGAGATTCTGATTCCAAACCATGTGTAGCTAAACTCCTCATTTAGTTAAGTGAGACATCTGCTGTGTCAAAGTGTAACAAAGTTTCCTATTACAGAATTTTATATACAGCAAAGTAATAAATCTGCTACTTTAGCTAATGAGACTCTGATTTAATATTCTTTCACTGAAAAGCACTGTAAGTATATCTAACCTGAACTTAATACACATGGATACTTTTAATACATTAGTTTCTAGTAATTTTCAGGATTCTCTTTAAAGATTAGCAAATATACTATATGGCATACCTTGAGTTTCGGAAGTAATGTAACGTTAAATGTCCTTGTAGATGTTCCTCTTACGTATCAAGCAGAAGGAAGCCGGCAAGCTCTGAAAGTTTACTTCTACCTTGATAGTTACCATTTTGAACAACTGCCTCAACGGTTGAAAAATGGAGGCGGGTTTAAAATTCATCCTGTTCTTTTTGCACAAGGTAAGCTGCTTTTTTTAAAAATGCTTCATGTACTTACATTATTTTATCTTTATCATTTTTAAGTAAGTTTAAATTTATCAGGATTTGTTTTTCATTAATTTGAAAATTTCTTAATAGTACTTAGGTAATATATTTACTTATGGGAATGTTTATTAGGGAAAG
>NW_006159773.1:4597158-4605062 GCF_000334495.1 Tupaia belangeri chinensis
TGGCAGCATTATTTATAGTGGACAGATAAGACATGAGTGGTGGGCCAGCAGGTGGCGTGGTGGTTAAAGACGCTGGACTCCCACATGGCCGACCGTGGTTCAAATCTTGAATCTGGTGGCTTACTTTCTCACTTTCCCTCTCGCTCTGTGTCTGTATGATCAAACTGGAAAGTAACAATAATAATAAATAAAGTTAAAATAAAATAAAAAAAAGACATGAGTGGCTTCAATAAACAAAGATGAATTAAATCATATTAAATAAATTAGCTTAAATTAAATTATGGTAGAATCATTCTGTGCTTAAAATCTTTTATGTGACAAAGAAAACTAACAATATATGCATGCAAATTATAAGAAAGAATATATTTTAGTCTTAATTATGTCTTATATGTACATATATTTACATGTATGTGAATGTTTAAAATATCATTGAATGGTAAAATTATTTTTTTTACATTCTTTATGTTAATTTTTTTCTCAGGATTTTTTTTTTTTTCAAGTAAGCAATGAGTGTCAACTGCAGTGGAAGAAATTAAGTTTAGCTTGAATAAGACGATTCTTGCCGTAAATTAGATGTATAAGAGAAGGTCCTGTATCTTTTTATTTCTAGGCTTGTAAAATGCGGCTTAGAAAAGATCAGAAGTCCAGATTATTGTGTTATCTCTTCTAGTTTAGGATTTTCCTCCAACTCCCTAAACAAAATACATGCTGTGGCCACAATATTATATCGGTTTTTCTGAGTAATACCATTGGGAATTTTTTCTCCTCTTTTGGCCTTTCAAGAGCTGCACTGGTATTGCTGGAGGATGAATTTTCATGTTCTAGTCCAAATATGAGAAGATACAATGCCACCACACGAAGGCTGGAAACAACACGGGAAGGCCAGGATTGCTTCCTGGGCCAAACCTAACATGCCGGCATGTTTACCTGTGCTTGTACGTCCAGCGGGATTATTGAAAAAGCCATGATGTGTTTTTCTGTTTTTTTTCTATGCAGAAACATGTCATGACTTTCCAACACCCAATAATTGGGAGGCTGGGGCAGAGATACACAACACAGCCAGACCCATTCAGGAAGACCTTTCTCTGTCTCTTACCTTTTGATTCTCTCCTTTCCTCTCTCTCTCCTCTGTCCTGAAATGAAAAAGTGAAAGAGAGAGAGAGAGAGAAGGGTAGAGGATCACGATGAATCTATGTCATCGAAGACTGGAAAGATACATGGACTTTAAATTCACTCCCATGTGAAGATTCTGCTTTACACCACACAGATATGGGACCAGCAGTTAGTGTAATGGATATTATTTTAAACCCTGGATTCTAGATAGATTACTAGATAGATTACTCTTCCTTCTATTGCAATAGTTTATTTTTTTTTCTTTTCTTTTTCTTTTTTTTTTTTGGAGAGGTCTTTGCTATAGGGCACGTGCGCTCGCCAGACAGACAGAGAGAGACAGAAAGATAGAAAGCGAGAAATCACCCCCGAGGGGGGATGACCACGCCGCAATCCCTTCTCCTCCATTCTCCTCTTGGGATCTTGGGCATGCACACACACACATGCGCCCGTTGTGAGTTTAAGCCACCAGGTCCAGAACTCGAACTGCGGTCGACTACGTGGGAGTCCAGCAACATAGCCATTACGCTAAGTACTGGTCCCGCAATAGTTTAAACACTATGACCACCGCAAACAGATACTTAGGAAGAATATACGTAAGCAAGGCATAGTTTCAGGGATGAGATGGTTTAAGCAGGGTTTAGAAGGTATTTTCATTTTTTTGGAGGGACTGTGATTTATAGGTATGGTCAATATAAATACAAGATTCTGTAATGATGCAGAATAAAGAAAAAGAAATAATGAGTGAAATAGATCTCTGCGATATTAAGAGAATAGTTTAAGCTAATATATGTTAAAAGTCATTACAGGGATACTGACCAACTGGTGACCTGGAGGTTAAGGCAGCTGAATCCCGCATGGCCATCTGTGTGATTCGAATCAACGATTTGATGGCTTGAAAAACACGCTGGGTATGGGTGTGTGCATGCCCAAAATTCTGAGAGGAGAATGGAGAAGGGATTGCAGCATGGCCATGTCCCCTAGGGGGTGTTTTATTGCTTTCCCTCTAGCTCTTTCTCTCTCCCATGAGCATATAATAACCTTTTGCAAAATTAGGCAAATAAACAACCAAGAAGGCCATTATAGGCACAGATGGATGGAGCAGAGAGGGAAGGATGGTAAGTGGGAACATTAACTCTTAAGGGAACTAACCAGGACTTGCAGTAGTTAAAACCTATTCATTTCTTTCCATTACTTCCTCCTTCTAAAAAAACTGGCTTTAGAGGCCAGCAGGTGATGTGAAGGTTAAGTGGTTGGATTCCCACATGACCAACCGGGTTCAAGTGCCAGACCCAGTGGCTTGAAAATCATACCAGATGCATGTGTGCATGTACCAGAATCCTGAGAGGAGACAGGAAGAGAAGGGATTGCAGAGTGGCTATCCCCCCTGGGAGGAGGGGAGGGTTGTCATTTTCCCTCCCTCAGTCTCTCTGTCTCTCTCCAGTGAATATGCATGCACTATAGCAAAAACCTTAAAAAAAATTTATTGTCAAAATCACTGCTGAAATGACAAATGGCATGAAGCTTCTTTTTGAAAATAAATGTTTGCTTTTGTGACATATCAGCCATAAGTAGCAAATAATCATACTGAAACACAAAAGCACGTTATAAAATGATGATTTTGCAAGTAACCTCTATTCTCTAATTTTGGCAAAGTCAAGTTAAAAAAAACCCTAATTTTTTAATATTTAAGAGAATGTATTATCCCTTTTAAAATGCAATATAAGGAAATACTATAGTGAGCATTGAGTTGTGGTATTCTCTCGACAGTAAAATATGAAAAATGATCTGAATAGATAACAGTGGAAATTGTTCTTTAGTTCAGGTCACAGGTAGTAATGAAGACTGAGACAGTCTGCCTTATTTAAAAAAAAATCTGTCAGTGATAAGGAGGTTTGTTTAAAAGGAGTGCATAAGTTCGACTGTATTCATAAAAAATCCATGAGAAATCATTAGTAGCTTTGAGTATTCATACTGAGAAAAGGGTAGAGAATTCAAACCCAGCTGAAATGGAGATTATCGTCTGGTAATTGAAAGCGGTGCTCAATGGAAAGGATTCTAAATGGGATCCATTTCTGGGTTGAAAGTTTAGGGACTAGGAGTTGGTATAATGGCTATGTTGCTAGACTCTCATGTAGTCCACCGTGGTTCCAGTCCCAGACCTGGCAGCTTAAATTCACTCTGGGCATGTGCATGCATGCCCAAGATCCTGAGAGGAGAATGGCAGAGAAGGGATTGCAGCATGGCCATTCCCCCTGAGGGGGGTGATTTCTCACTTTCTGTCTCTCTGTCTCTCTTTCTCTTTCTGGTGAGAGTACGCACACTATAGCAAAAACCTATCTGAAAAGAAAGTTTAGTTGAATGACTGTCATTTTGTGTGTACTGGCGAATGTGAATCTTTGCTAACAAATAAAAAATAGAAATATCAGATGGATTTGAATATTTCCTGGGAAGTTTATTAAAGTCAACCATGATAAAGTTATCTGTGGTACTATATACCTGGAGTAGAACAGGAAGCAGATCTGTCACCCTCTTCCTATCTTTCTTTCCCATATGGAAAACTGGAAAAATTAAGGCGCACTGGGGCCAGCAAGTGGCTGGTGGTTAAGGCTCTGGACTCCCACTGGACGATTCACAGCATGAGTCTCAGACCTGGTGGCTTGTCTTCTCACTTTCTCTGTCTCTCTGTCTCTGTTTCTCTCTGGAGAGCACATCTGCCCTATAGCAAATTTAAAAATAATGATAACAATACATAAAATTAATAATTCTTTAAAAAAGAGAGAGGGCACACTGATTGATGGGGAATCCTGCAGAGATAGAACCAACTATTAGATCAAGAATTGCAGAGTTGGAGGTGAGTGTACAAAGGGATTTCAAAACCTTGTGGGAAAATGGAATTCTAGTGTGAGTTTATTGTGGTGCCAAAAAAAAAAAATGAGAAATCATACATAGTTTTTTCATAGTACCCATTGCCATGGACTTTTTGAAGACCCTCCTCCATTATATTGTTACAGGCCAGCTGTGCAGGAGAACAGAAACCAGGCAGATACAAAGTGATACAGATTTTCAAGATTTTTCAAGTAACAGCCAGGCAGGAAGGCCAGTGCAGAACATAACGAAAATACTAGAACGTGAGGATCACCTGAAAGAAAGCTTCATTAGTGCTTCCTACAGGTGGGGAATTAATGCTGTTGGGATCCTTCAGCTAAGGGAGAGCTATCAATGGGGTGAAAACGGGAGTACAAGGAAGACAAATATTCAGGGTCACTTCTTCCACTCACTTCTCACTGATTTCTTTTCCCAGGTGTCAGTGGTTTTCAATGCGCATGAAATATCTTCGAAAGACTTTAGAAAATACCTGTGCTCTGCCTTGCACTGAACTGATTAAGACAGAATCCCCTGGGAGGGTGCCCAAGTACTATTAGGTCATCTAGAAAATCATGATTTTCCATGCAAAAATGTGTCATGACTCTCCCTACGACTCAGTGGTGTACTTTATGTTTTCTAGGTGGTTCTGGACTCCACTGGAAAAGAGAAACCACGGGTCTGTGTGGGTTGTGTCACACTGGGCACTTATCCAAATGTGGATCACTGAGCCAAAGGGGCTGGGAGCAGTGTAAAATAATTTTGCATGGTTAGGTCATGAGGAGGCTGGCAGCCCCTGGAAGGAGGTCAAGCAGTATTCTTCAGCAAAGGCCGCAGATGCCCTGGAGAGCAGGCAGCTGAAGGGGACCTTCTGCAGCGGCCACGTTTGAAAGGAGAACTGCATAGGTGGCTCTTAGAACGCCCACATAGTCGCAGCCTTACTCCCTTCAGATCCATGTCTTTAGGGAAGGGCTGGGAAAGGCTCCTCCAGGATTCTGATAGGACGGGGAAGTAGGGGTCAATTCAGATGAGAAAGACTGTTGGGACAAGCTACCTTTGCAGCTAGTCTTGGGGCTGCAACAGATTCTCATTTCTTTCTCTTCTGCTTTTCCATTGTAGAGTAGCCTCCCGCTCAGTCAACCTCTGCTGCTCCTGGTGGCTAATCTGTGACATGACCAAGATCTTGAACCGAGTCAGGGTTATTATACCCTTCTCAGAGCAGAATCGCTGTAGTCATTCATTTGCCATCAAATTCGGGCAAAGGAGTAACAAGAGGGACCCCAGTAAGTCACTGGGTGCTAGGCACCCCACCCCATGTGTAATGATAGGTCTACCCCCACAACGATCAGGATACACAAGTCTTGCCAAGATAGTGATTGCTTTTCTTGGCCACTAGTGCCTTGGCACAGGAACCTCAAGTGGTCAGGTGACAAGTACAGCCTACAGTTCAATAGGGCCCTGCTGGGACCAGCAGTTAGCGTAATGGCTATGTCACTGGACTCCCACGTAGTCGACCGCAGTTCGAGTCCCAGACCTGGTGGCTTAAATTCACGCCGGGCGCGTGTGCGTGTGTGCCCAAGATCCCAAGAGGAGAATGGAGGAGAAGGGATTGTGGCGTGGCCATCCCCCTTGGGGGGTGATTTCCTGCTTTTTGTCTCTCTGTCTCTGTCTGGCGAGCGCAACATGCCCTATAGCAAAAACCTCTCAAAAAATAAATAAATAAAATAAATAGGGCCCTGCTTTGTCTCCTATGGAAAGTGACCCCTTGGCCAATCAGGACCTCTGAAGACACAGAACCAGAGTTACAAGGATGGGGAGCACACGTTCCCCCAAGAAAGTTGCTGGGAATGACATGTTAGGTTCTCAGGGCTGCTGTAAGAAATTACCACAACTGGGTGGCTTAGAACACAGAAATCTCCCATCACATTGTGGAGGCTGCAATCTGAAATGAGGGTGTTGGCAGGCCATGCGTTCTCTGAAGGCTTTAAGGGATCCTTCCCTGCCTCGGCTGGCTTCTGGTGGCTACAAGCATATCTTTGGCATTCTTTGGGTTTTGGTACCATAATTGCAGTCACTGCCTCTACCTTCACGTGATCTTCTTCCCTCCATGTATGTCTGTTTCTGCATCTCTATATCCAAATGTCCCTCTTCTTACAGCACCATCAGTCATTGGCTTGGATCTACCCGAATCTAGCAGGATACATTTTAATTTGATTTCACACTTGCAGCCACCAGGGACTAGGACTCTTTCGTGTCTTTTGAGGAACACAGTTTAGCCCTCAGCAAGTATTAAACACAGTCATTTCTACCTCCACCCTTGACTCCTGGACCCCCCTGTAGTCGTCCTTTCAGGGACATGGTGTCATATAAAAGTATTTGATTTAAAAGAAATAATATCCTGAACTATGCATCCTTTCCTTGTAAACTTGTTAAATACCTGCTCCCTTGGTCTCTGGGTAGTGGCTTTCCTTCAATTAAGTAGGACATGCAATGCTAGTCTTTTCTCTGCAAGCACACTCTTGAGTATTTTTAGCTTTTTTTTTTTAACCTTCTATGGAAAAACAAAAGCAAAAGCAAAAAAACTACCACCAAAACCTGTTACTCCTAACTCTTACCTAGTAAAAGGTTTCTTTCTATGTTCAGAGAAGAGCTAAAATTACCCAGAATCTTGAGTGTTTTCTCTTTTCAACAAAAGGGAGTATTTTGTTGTGAGCATTGTCATTTTCTAAGTTAGTTTCATTTGAGTATATTTTTCCTTCAAGACTCAGTTTGAGCCAGCTATGAAGTGCAGCAGTTTTAGGGAGCCAGATCCCACATGATCAGCCATGGTTCGCATTTCTGGTGGTTTGAAAAATACCAGATGCATGTGCCTGCCCAAAACCTTGCTGAGGTGGAGTAAGAGAGGGACAGGTTGTGATGTGACCACTCCTCATCGGGGGGTGCTTCTTCCCTTTCCCTCTCTCTCCCTAGTGAATGGGCTACCTTTGGCAATTTAAAAAAAGAGAAAAACTCTTCTTAATATCCTTTAAAAGATTAATCTTTTATTTTTTTCTTTAGGTTTTGTACAGTACTTATAATTGAAACCAATACATAACTTTATTGAAAAAAAAAAAAAGAAGAAGAAGCAGTTTCTGGGCCAGCCAGTGGTGTGTGGTTAAGGTGGCTGCATCCCACGTGGCTGACTACACCATCAGAGTCCCAGCCTGGTGGTTTGAAAGACACACTGAGCACATGTGCATGCATGCCCAAATCCCGAGAGAAGAATGGAGGGGAAGGGATTGCTGCATGGCCATCCCCGCTGAGGGGTGATTTCTTACTTTCCCTTTCTCTCTGTCTCGGGCAAGTATATGCACCCTATAGCCAAAAAAAAAAAAGAAAAGAAAAGAAAAAGGAGAAACAATTCCCAAGATTGAGTTTTACAAAAGTTAAACGTTTATATAAACGTGGGAATCCATTTCTCTCTTTGAAAGATAACCCAATGGTTGCTGCATGTCTAACTGGACCCGTACGTAGTCTTAATTAAACAATAAAATGCCACTGTAGTCCCAGCTGTGGTGGTACAGGTGGTAGGGTGCCCCTGAACACTACATGGTAAGGCCTGGAGATCAGATCCTGGGGTGACCTGAACTCCCCGGGTATACCCACAATCCTGGTTGGCTGAAAGGCTGGGGCAGAGGCATCGCGAGGGGAAAAGCTATCAAGCATGTTTGGCTTTTGCTTGTGCTTATGCATGCGCTCACACGCTCACCAAAGAGGGGAAAAAACAACTTAAAGTGTCATTTGTGCTTTCAAAAGAGAGTGTTAGTTGATTGAAACTATTCTTCAGATTATTCTTCGGGGAGTCTGTTTTTCTTGATGAGTCCTTTTCTTGGAAAAGCCTTGGTTTTTTGTTGGTGGGTTGTTTTTTTTTTGAGTGAGTAGAAATGCAG
>NW_006159773.1:4605350-4622671 GCF_000334495.1 Tupaia belangeri chinensis
GGATTTTTCTGTGAAAATCCTTGGTTTTTTGTTGGGGGGGTGTTTTTTTTTTTTTTTTTTTGAGTGAGTAGAAATGCAGCTCACTTTCAGTCTTAGAATAATTTAATCTTAATTTTCTCTAACGTTGGATTTTTCTTTCTTGCCAACTACTTTAATGGATGTTTTCCTCTCTGTGATTTAAATGTGGAAGAAGTAAAACAAGCAAATTGTTTTGTAAAGATTGCCTTTCCCTAAATGAATTAAATCTGTATTGAACCAAATACACCAAGACTACTTTAGGAAAATATATTTTTATATAGATAATAACTAAAGAACTAGACAAAGAAGTGCTAAGGAGAGACTGAAGTTTGAAGCCATCATGACATAATTATATACTTAACCTGAGAATAGAAATTTAATTTGATAGAATGTCATTTTGCTTTTTCTATAACAATAAACTAACAAGCTACTGAGTTAAAAATAGGAAGTATTACCCTCCCACCTCTTCTTCACCATACAAATTTTAGCTTTTAAATCTAGAACTCGTGTTCCTAGGTTCATCCCCACAACCCTATGCATGTGCCATAAAATTGTTCTAAGACTCTTGGCAAAATTACTAGACACTTTTCCATTTTTAAATCATCTTATGTAATTGTGAATTTTAACTGCCTTGCTAATTTAGAAATATTGTCCAAAAATGTAATGAAAGTGGCGATTTACAGGAATGCAGTGCTTGTTAAAATCATATCAAATTATGTTTATATAATTGTTCTTACATTATCACAAGCTTTTAGTAGAGGACTGAATTTTTTGGCCAGAGTTGAGCCATCATGACCTTTAGAATGATGAGATCCCAGGTGCCCTCTCACAGACAAACAGTTTAACCGTTGCTCCTTCCCAATGTTCTTCTTGCAGTCTTTCTGATCTGAAGTCACAAACGCAATTGTCCTCATTTGGACTCTCTCTTAGTTCTCAAACTCTGTTCTCCGGAGCACATCCTTGCATGATCTAGAAATGGGATCAGGTGCTGTCTGTAGAGCATTTGGCCTGTTTCCTGGTGCATAAAACTCATTCAGCTCATAAGAATAGTTATGGGCTGTCCTAATATGATTATTTAATTAAATTCTTTCCCAGTACCCCAAATCAGTAGGTGCCCGTGTTTTCCATGTCAAAAATGAGAAACCTGAAAATCTCAGATGTTAATGAACTTGCTCAAAGTTTTACTCTGATTGAAGGGCTTTCATCATTACCTTTACAGCAAACTAGTTAGAATGATTCACAAAACTATTGGTAGACTGAATCGTCGGGGGATACTTGCCTGTCACAAATGACAGCTTGCGAATGGAAGTGAATGTGTCATGTATTTGAAAACTGCTCCATCAGAGAGGTCTTCCTTTTATTTCCTTTGTGTATTCAGATCCAGAGGTTTGCTGAGCTAGTTGGAGCTTTTCTAATTAATACAGAAGTCATAAGGAATAAACAAATAAAAAAATCTTGAAACTAGCCCACGAATTTTAGTTTCTGTACTGAAATAAATGTAGCATGTTTCCTTTCCAACTTTCCATAATTGCTTTTCTCAATTTTACACTAGTAATACCATTTTAAATATTTACAAAATTAGCAGTACCCAAAAAAGTTATATTGTTTTCTTGGGTGCTCTATAATTCTAACTAGTTCAGAAAACATGGCATAGCCAAACTTGGCAGTCATTTTCCTATTTTTGTCCCTCACTCCCCAACGAAATGGTGACATTAGTTTGTTTCAATTTGAAACTCATTATTTAGTTTAGAAACTATCACACTTAATAGTTGTAAAATAAGATTAATTGCTATCAATTGTGAAATGGTCTGTAGAAAGTTATGGCTCATAAATAGCAGTGCATTCAAGGAAAAATAATTCACCTTTCCAAATTAGACCATTGCGATTCTGTTACTGGCAACCTTTCCATAAAGAATCTTGTATTTCTGGATTCTGATTCATTTTCTCTCCCAAATTTTAAATGTACTACCTCATGAGGCTTTTAAGAAAAAATAAATGGTAAAAATGTTAGTAAAGAAGGGCTAGCTAGTGATGCGGAGGTAAACAACACTCTTTGGGGCTGACCTATGTGGTTTGGTTCCAGGTTCGTGTCTGGAGACCTCCCTGAGTACACGCAGCACAATGTGTCCATGACTTAGGGCTGGCTGAGCTGGGGTTAGACTGCAGTGTCAAACTCTGATGGGGTGTTACCTCTCTCTTTTGCTCATAGAAGAAATAAATAAACTTATTTTTAAGTTAGTCTTTGTGTCAGTTGGTGGTATGAAAGTTAAAGCAGCTGGATCCCACGTGGCTGACTGCACGGTTTAATTGCCAGGTTTGAGTCCCAGACCCAGCAGCTTGAAAAACACACCAGACACGTATGCATGCTTGCCTAAAATCTCAAGAGGAGAAATAGGGAAGAAGGGATTGCTGCATGACCATCCCCCATGGAAGGGTGGTTTCTTGCTTTTCTCTCTCTTCTTTCTGTCTCTCTCTCTCTAGTGAGTGCATACACCCTCTGGCAAAATTATAAAAAGGAACAGAAAACAAAACAAAAAGTTAGTAATAAAAGAAATCTATACTAATCAAAAGACATGTAAAGTTAATGAGATGTTATGTTTATTTATTTTCAACTGACCCCTCAAGTAGAGGTGGTTTCCTAAGATTTCACTTTGCCATACTTTTAATTTATTACACTAATATTTCTTGATTTAATTGAGATTCTAAAATAGAAAATGTGGATATGCATGGAAAGGGACTATTTCTGGGGTTTTTTGCCTTAATGTATGTTAATGCACAGCACTGCCCTTCCCTCACTTGTTCCATGTATGTATATACAATATGTAATACATACGTGTACATGTGTATATAGATGTACAAGTATGCACTTGTGTTATAATATATGTATATATGTGTGTATGTATTAATATATACATATACCTGACTATGAGTTTGCATGAATATATGTATTAAATATGTATGTATATGTGCGTGTGTATGCATACACACACACATATATATGTATGAGTTTAGCTTCACAAAGAACATTGTATAGAGGATAAATAATCTTTCACCCTTCCTGGTTCTTAGTTGGGATGAACCCGTAAAACAAAAGACTTATTTATTAAAGTGTATATTTTATGTGTATATGAGACATAGCCAGGGAAAAACGAGTGGCTTTTGAATTCAGGCATAAATATTATCATCCCCAAAATAAAGGAAGAAGGATACTGGGGCTCTCAGAAACAGGGAAGTGACCAGGAAAAGTCCCATAGGAGAAGAAAGATTTGTATGTAGTTTTTTGTTCGTTTTTTAGTGTTTTTGCTCACCAGGGAGAGAGGGAAAGTGTATTATCCCCCAAGGAGGATGGCCGTGCTGCAGTCCCTTCTCCTTCATTCTCCTCTTGGGAGTTTGGGCACGTACACACATGTGCCCACATGAGTTTTCAAGGCTCCGTGTTCAGGACTCGACCACTTAGTCCGTCATGTTGGGATCCAGCTGCCCTAACCTCCATGCGACCTACTGGCCCACGTAATATGTGGATTTAATTTGTGCCTTCTCCATTGATAAGTCTCTTGGGATTTAGTCATCTTTATTTTCTTTGTGCAGACAGGGAGACACCCTTACAAATGGAGGTTTCCTTTATGGATGTAAATTTTTCTTACAAAAGGGCAACTTCTACTTTGTTTTCAGAGCTTCTTTTATGTCTGCAGTTTCTCAAAATAACCGACTCAAAGTAATCCTTATGCTAAAAAGGCATATTTCTGGGTGACATATTTTGGTCTCCTAAAACACAAAATATTTTAAAAGTAGAAGACAGTTTAAATAGAAATTCCCATGCCTACTTGACAGAAAAATCACCAAGTGTTTGATATTTATTTTGAGGACAGAATAACTGTTTTCATTCATTTTTGGACTAAAGATTGCTTGTTAGAAATGTGGTCATACTTGGTGGTGATTGATACATTAATTAATAATCAATAAGATTACACCAAACATGGAGAAACTGAATTATAAAATTGTCATGGAGTATTGGGGGACCAGCAGGTGGTGCAGTAGTTAAGGACGCTGGACTCCCACATGGCTGACCTTGGTTTGAGTCCCAGGACTGATGGCTTACTTTCTCACTTTCCCTCTCTTTCTCTCTCTCTTTCTGTCCCTCTCTGATCAAATTAAAATAAATAAATAAAGTGAAATAAAATAATTATTTTTTAAAAAGTTCTAAAGTACATTAACTTATTTCCTCAGCGCTGGAGAGCATGGAAGGATATTATTACAGAGACAATGTTTCAGTGGAAGAATTTCAAGCCCAAATAAATGCAGCCTCCTTGGAAAAGGTCAAGCAGTACAATCAGAAGCTGAGGTATGTAATCGTTCAAGTGACTTTCTTTTTCTCTTTCTTTTTTTTTAATATCTTCATATTTTGATGGGAATGTGAGTCAGATTTTTGATATTCGTTATACTAGATTACTAATATTCCTTTTGATATAAAATCCTCTTTCAAAATTTAATATTTTACGGACCAACAGTTAGCATAATGGCTATGTCGTTGAACTCCCATGTAGTCGACCGCAGTTCAAGTCCCAGACCTGGTGGCTTAAACTCACACCGTGCGTGTGCCCGTGCGTGCCCAAGATCCCGAGAGGAGAATGGAGGAGAAGGGATTGCGGCGTGGCCATCACCCCTGGGGGATGACTTCTCACTTTCTGTCTCTCTGTCTTACATTCTTGTTTGCATACACATATTTTCTATCATGAACACAGTAAATAGACTTAAAAAAATATTTGTATCGGTAGGGTCAGCAGATGTCATGGTGGTTAAGGCAACCTGACTCCTACACAGCTGACAGTGGTCCAATCTTGGACCCTGCAGCTTGAAAATCACAACGGGCACATGTGCACGCATGCCCAAAATCTCAGGAGGAAACTAGAGGAGGAGGGATCGTGGTGTGGCTGTTCCCTCTGGGGGATGACTTTTCACGTTCCTTCTCATTGTCTCTCTCTTTCTCTCATTGGCAAGCACACATGCCCCATGGCAAAAATCTTTTTTAAAAAAATTCATAGCAGAGAGAAATGAGGAGAATGTGGCACACATACATACCCCGTGAGTCTTTTTTTTTTAAAAAAAAAAAAACGGGCCTGCAAGTAGCATGCTGGACTCCCACATTTCCGACCACAGTTCAAGTCTTGAATCTGGTGGCTTGCTCTCTCACTTTCTCTCTCTTTCCTTCTGTCATCAAATTAAATAATAATAATAACAAATTCAATAAATAAATATTTAAAAAACAAAACAGAAATATATATACTCATAACAGATACCTGGCAAGATGGTTACTAATTATGCATTATTAAGAAAACAGCATGTGTATTAATTACAAAATATCTTATTTCATAAGAAAGCATTTTAATGTATCTTTTAGAGAAAGCTTTCTTTTTTTCTTGTTCTAAGTTTTTGCCATAGGGCATGTGTGCTTGCTGAGAGAGAGAGAGAGAGAGAGAGAGGGAAAGTGAGAAATCACCCTCTAGGGAAGAAGGCCACATCTTTTTGAGTCCTTCATTCTCCTCTCAGGATTCTGGGTATACATGCACGTGCACCCAGCATGATTTTCAAGCCACTCGGTCCAGGGCTCAAACCATAGTCAGACGTGTGGGAGTCTAGTACCTTAACCACTATGCCACCTGGTGGCCCCAGAGAAAGCGTTTTTTAAAAGTATGAGTTCCTCAGGACTAGCAGTTAGCATATTGGCTATGTCGCTGGACTCTCATGTAGTCAACTGCAGTTTGAGTCCCGGACCCGGTGGCTTAAAACTCACACCAGGCACATGTGCGTGTGTGCCCAAGATCCCGAGAGGAGAATGGAGGAGAAGGGATTGCAGTGTGACCATCCCCCCTGGAGGGTGATTTCTCACTTTCTGTCCTCCTCAGGACCAGCAGTTAGCATATTGGCTATGTCGCTGGACTCTCATGTAGTCAACTGCAGTTTGAGTCCCGGACCCGGTGGCTTAAAACTCACACCAGGCACATGTGCGTGTGTGCCCAAGATCCCGAGAGGAGAATGGAGGAGAAGGGATTGCAGTGTGACCATCCCCCCTGGAGGGTGATTTCTCACTTTCTGTCTCTCTGTCTCTCTCTGTCTGTCTGGCGAGCACATGTGCCCTATAGCAAAAAAACCTCTCCAAAAAAAAAAGTACTGACAAGAGCTCAGTACAAATTAGGAGCTCTTGTCAGTAATTACCTGCCTTCTATCCTACTTACTGCATATTAGATTCCCTCCATACAGGAAGACAATTATCTTCTTCCATATTTACAATAATGTCTTCCTGCTTGTTTCTCAAATAAAGGTATTATTTCTTCCTTAATTTTTTCTGACCATTTTCTTATGGAGGCTGTTAATACTCATCTTTAAAAAGCTGGCCTGAGGCTTCAGTCTTCTCTCATAACCCTAGTACCCTTTTCACACTTTCATTGAAAACCGTTTCATTATTTTGTTAATACTTTTCATTAATTTGTTTGTTTACTAATCCCTCCCCCCCTTAGCCTGACAACAAACAAAAAACTGTTTTATTAGAAAGCATTCTTTAGAGTACAAGTTTCATAAACCAAACTCAGCCTGTCATAAATACAATAAACTGATGTATTGGCTTACTTATTTAATAAGGATATCAAGGGTCTGTGGCTGCTTCAGGCACCGCTGGGGGTCTGATAGTTCTTCAAATCCCGTTTTTTTCTCCATCTGTAGGCACTTCTTTCCTCTGGGTGGACTTCTTTTCAGGCATGGTCATTTGGGTAAAGATGGCCACTATAGACCAGTGTTACATTGTCAGAAGAAGAGAAGGTGCCAGCACCTATTCCCAGGCCAGAATTCCAGGAAAGGACATAGGGAGATGCTTATTGTCCAGACCTAGTCATCTGCCATTCCTGGGTGGTCTTAGCACCACAGAAGGAAGACCCGTGGACTGTAACAAAGGGCATGCTTGGGTAGGGATGCTGGCCAGATAAACGGTGGATTCCACAGCAATTATGAAGACTGCTCCAGAAGAGCAAAGAAGATATAGAAATAATTTTCCACGTAAGAGAAAAAGTAATGATAGCCGTAATATCAACCAGATTTTAAGAACATATTAGATGCCACTCACAATGTTAGGTGACTTGTGTAGATTTTTAAAAAAGAATGATTTACTTAATTTTATTCTAATTATTGTTATTACTATTGTTCATTTTCAGTCTGCTAGGGGGCATGTGTGCTCATCAGAGAGAGACAGAGAAAGTGGAAAAGCAAACAACCAGGGCTGGGACTTGAACTGTAGTCAAAACCCTGTTCAATAATGAGTATTTCTAATTTCTGATTCAAGGCAACAGGTATTATTGAACTTATGCAAATAACCATTCTGCCACAAAATAAGAATACTCCCAAATATTTCCCAATTCCAAAGGGGTCAGGAAGGAAGAAAAGTTTATGTTTCCATTGAAAAAAACAAACATGAAAACACACACACATTTAAACTAATTGCTGAACCTATCAACAGCTCAAAAGAAAGCAAAATCCTTAAATTGGAAAAACAAACCATAGTAAAATAAATTAATAATGTTTTAGTCAAAAGTCATAAAATTCTATCTCACTAGTTCAGTCATATATAATTAATTCCTCTTCTGTTGAATCTGCTGTGTTACTGTGGTCCGATCTTTCTGTTTAAATCCCGGAAGTTAACATTCAATATTATTATTGATATTTCTTGTCCCTAGCATTAAGTTGATAATTTTCTTGGTTGCTTATTGCTTTTTTTTTTTTTTTATTATTTCTGTATGTGTGTCTTCGGTTTTCCTGATAAAGCACTCATTTCAGAACTTCTTGAAGAGTTGATCTGGTGTTGGTAAATTCTTTCAGGTTTTGTTTATCTGAGAATGTTTTTATCTTTTCTTCCCATGTGAAGGATAATCTCACCAGGTATAGTATTCTTGGTTGAAATGGTTTTTCACTTAACACTTTAAATATATTTTCCCATTCTCTCCTTGCTCGCATTATTTCTGATGAGAGGTCAGATGTTAGCTTGACGGGATAACCTTTATACGTAACCTGATGATTCTCTCTTGCCAATTTTAATATCTTGTCTTTTTGTCTGTAGATTTGGCCAATCTGGCTATGATGTGCCTTAGAGAAGATCTTCTTGGCTTGATTCTATTAGGGGTCCTTTGTATTTCTGGATATTTAAATGCTTCTCTAGATTTGGAAAGTTTTCTTACAGGATTTCATGGAATATATTATCAATGCCCTTATTAATTTCTTCACCTTCTGGGATACCAGTTGTCCAGATGTTTAGGCTCCTAATGGTATCTAGTATTTCTCATATAATATTCTCATTTTTTGTTATTTTCTCAGTGTTTTGGTTGTTTTTTCTAGGGCAGGGTCTGCCTTCAATATCTAAGATTCACTCTTCTGCATGGACTAATCTGCTTTTAATACTTTCAAGGGTGGTTTTGATTTCCTGTATTGCAGCCTCCATCTCTAATAGTAACATTTGATTCTTTTTTATGGTGTGTATTTCCTCTTTCAGATAGTGCATTAACTTCCTCACATCCTGGAACTCATTATCTCTCTTCTTCTCCATCTCCTGGAGGTCATTGTCTCTCAGCTCTTGCATCTCGTTTAGTTTTGTCACTATGAATTTTCTAAATTCTCTATCAAGACATTTCCACAAGTTCCACTGTACTGTCTGTGGATGATCAAGGATTATTCTTTTCCCTTAGGAGAGATTTTATTTTTTCTTTTTTGGTTTCTCATATTTCTTGTGCCTCTGCAGTGGTTTCTGGTCATTCTGTGACAAAATTTTCCTCTATTGTATTTTACAATGTGGTATCCACAGAAAGAGATGATGACTTCAGATTTATAAAAATAAGTTTCTTCCTTAAAGCAGGAGGTTCAATAAGCATTGAGGATTTCAATGACCCTAAGTATCCAGTTGCTTGGTTACTGTGCACCTAGGCCTGTCTCACATTCAGTGTATGGAGACTTGTCTGAGGGATCTAGAAGATGGGATTTAGAGCCTAGCTTCAGTCGCCTTGGTCCCTGGATTTTTTTTAATGATCATTTATTTATTTAATTCTGTTTGTTATTAGTTTGTTTTTTGTTTTGTTTTGTTTTGCTTTGTTTTGTTTTAATTTGACTCGAGAGACAGAGAGAGAGAGAGAAAGGAAAAGTGAGAAAGCAAGCTGCCAGGTCTGGGACTCAAGTTTAGTTTTGTCACTATGAATATTCTAAATTCTCTATCAAGACATTTCCACAAGTTCCACTGTACTGTCTGTGGATGATGAAGGATTATTCTTTTCCCTTAGGAGAGATTTTGTTTTTTTTTTTGGTTTCTCATATTTCTTGTGCCTCTGCAGTGGTTTCTGGTCATTCTGTGACAAAATTTTCCTCTATTGTATTTTACAATGTGGTATCCACAGAAAGAGATGATGACTTCAGATTTATAAAAATAAGTTTCTTCCTTAAAGCAGGAGGTTCAATAAGCATTGAGGATTTCAATGACCCTAAGTATCCAGTTGCTTGGTTACTGTGCACCTAGGCCTGTCTCACATTCAGTGTATGGAGACTTGTCTGAGGGATCTAGAAGATGGGATTTAGAGCCTAGCTTCAGTCGCCTTGGTCCCTGGATTTTTTTTAATGATCATTTATTTATTTAATTCTGTTTGTTATTAGTTTGTTTTTTGTTTTGTTTTGTTTTGCTTTGTTTTGTTTTAATTTGACTCGAGAGACAGAGAGAGAGAGAGAAAGGAAAAGTGAGAAAGCAAGCTGCCAGGTCTAGGACTCAAACCACAGTTGGCCATGTGGGAATCCAGCACCTTTAACCACCATGCCACCTGCCAGCCTCCAGGAGATTTGGATTTTATTGTCAATACAATGGAAAAAGTCATTGGAAAGTTTGTTGCTGAATTACTGCTGTCTACTTCTATTTCATGCATCTATTGCAAATAAAATTAAAAACAGTTTTCACAGGCAATCGTGAAGTGAACTGAGGCCAACTGGCTGGTCTGACCATTCCTCCTCTAGTCTCCTGTTGAAATATGGACAGAGAAGTGTACCTGAGGACATTCTGCTTCATGCCTTAGAGACCAAGTCCTAGCTGTCTAAATATACCCTGGTGTAATTGTTACCACAAGTGAACAATCTTTAACTAGCAACAATGTTTAACAGCTGTTTCTAAAATGTAACCTCTCTTAAGCTAAATCGAATAACATTTATTGATTTTTCAAAAAATTGTTGTTATTTACCCCAAGGCATGTATACTCATCAGAGAGAGACAGAGGGTGGGAAAGACAGCATCCCTCAGTGGGATGTGATCACACCACAATCCCTTTCCCTCCTTTTCTATATCCTGTTGGCTTTTGGGGCATGTACACCATGCCCAGTTGTTTTTCATGCCTCTGAAGCCAGCGTTCAAACCATATAGTTGGCCATGTGGTCTCCACTCCCTTTGCCACAAGATCATGGGGCCAGCTCTCCTTCTGCTTGTTAAAGAGTAAAACTGGATCAGCCAGTGGTATGGTGGTTAAGGTGACTGGATTCCCACATGGCTGACTGCATGGTTTGAGCCCCAGACCTGTTAGCTTGACCAACACACTGGGTGCATGTGTGTGCATGTGCCCAAACCCCTAGAGGGGAGTGGAAAAGGGTTCTTTTGGCATGGCCATCCAGACCTGTCAGCTTGAACAACACACTGGGGGTGCATGTGTGTGCATGTGCCCAAACCCCTAGAGGGGAGTGGAAAAGGGTTCTTTTGGCATGGCCATCCCTTATGGGTGTTGCTTTCTTGTTTTTCTTCACCTCCATCCTCATCTTCTCTGGCGAGAACAAACTCCCTATAACAAACTTTAATTTTTAATTATTTTTTAATTTAAAGAGTAACACCATGCCAAAGTGTTTACCTCTAAAAATTCTTTAAAATTCAGGAGGGACACATGTATCCCTCCTGTTCACTCTCCTCGCCTTGTTTTACATTTTCTCTTTTTCACCTAAGCCTCTCCTTTTTACTCCCTCTGGCCATGAGCCTTCATATCATCAACCTCATTTTTCTCTGCCCTACCTAAAGATAACTGATCATTTCCAAACCCTTTGTCTGAATGCATCCTCTTCATGGGCCTAAAGCGCCCCTGATGGTGACCGTGCGATACCTGTCAATGCGAGCAGAGTTCCTCGTATCGAAGCACGCCTTTCAGTTTGAGAGGCCTGGATTACTCCTTTTCAAGTATTATTTTCCGTGTGAAGTAAATAGTAAAATAAAACAAAAGAATCAAAAAGATAAATGTTGTACAGTAGTTGCTTAGTTTGAGGGTTAATTTTTTTCTCTCTTGGGTTAAATAGCAGCTTCACATTGAGTTCTTTTAAGGTTTATGACTTTGGTATTTAATGTAAATGCATCATCTTTATAGGAAGAAAACAAGAAAATTATTCAAAGCAAATGTTCTTTCAAGGTGTGCCTTTGTGGATAAAGAATGGCATGTCTTCTTTAAAGTTTTTAAAAGCCAAATTTATTTTATTTAGTAAGAAGGAGGTGGTAGATATATTCCTTGTGTTAACAAAAAACTATTACACAGATACCAATATCAGAGCCATCTATTTTAGACTGTTTTTTCAACCGAAGACTGTCTGGCCAGAAGTATGTTCTTAGACTATTCCCATGATAGCACCGCTATGAAATGTGTCACTTCTCTCTATCTTTGCAGAAAAAATAATATGTCACTGAATATGCTCTCCGGACACAGAAGGGTTCTGAAGGATGACATAGACTTTCTGCCCTTTCCTGCCTCTAAGTGTGGCTATCTAACAGCATGAGACTATGAAGGGGAGGTGGGACTTCCACTTTTATACCCTTCTCTGGTACCAGACCCACATCTTCATCCTCTTTCTTCCCTCAGAGCCCTCAACTCCTAACACATCGTTTTCCATTCCTAGCTTGGACAGCAAACAGTGAATCCAAGTATGAAATGGAAAACTTTGTGTCCTGTTGGTGAGGAGCTGTAGAAACTACCTTAAATCAGCAAGAAGTAGGCTTAATTAAATCTAAGCATGAGAAAAAGGGAGGAGAGAGAATATTAATTAGCATGTAAGTGCCTTTGTCCCTTTCTGTTTTTCTATGTAAAGCTGCAGCTCTTAGAGACGCCAGGCGGTGTGACTTCTTTTTAAATTAACCAGCTTCCCAAGGCATATTTCCCTCCCCCAGAGCAGTTTTAGATTTACTTTCCACTCTGTTGTTCAATAGAATTTCATTTCTTAAAGAGCTTAAGATGCATCCACATTTCTGTTTCTCTAAGACCAGCTGTAAAGCAAATGTGTATACTCAGTTTCTTTCTGTTTGTGGACTGGAAGTTCAGTGTTGTCAGAGTTGTACATTTTGTTTTATATGAGAGAGGATTGTTCCGTGGCAGGAGAAAACAACTAAGTCTACAAAGAATTTGAATTAGTGTATAATGCTTAACAGTTTTATAGACTTCTTTCCTAAATACAAAATATATAAATGATATACCATTTAGAAAATATGAATTATACTTAAGCTCCAAAATTTTGCACAAAGTCGAACTACTGAACTCTTGTTTATTCAACAAATATTATGTTTCAATTACCAAAGACAGTGCATCACTTTAGGGGCATTGGAATAGATAAGATCCCTGCTGCCAAGAATATTTTGTCTGTGGGTTATGATAAATACGAAACAAGGTTTTTCACTAGCAATTTAGAGCAATATGTTAGATTATGTTGAGGAAGTATAAGGTGCTGTCCATGGATCCCTGAAAGGAATCAGTCTTAACTGGGGATGGGGTGATGGTTAAAGATTTCAAGAATAAGTTATTTGAGGAAGCAATCTTTAAGCTGAGATCTCAAAGAGGAGTTAGGGGTCCAGAGTTTAGGGGGTGGGGATGAAAGATATATGTGTGGAGAAGGGTTTATTTTTCTAGTTTGTTTTCTATTCTCTTTTCTAGAGTAGCATGAGTGAACATCCTACTGGAGGAAAAAAAGAGCTGTAAGGTATTGTGGAGACTAGATTTCAACAGGGCAAGAGACATGAAACAGATCTGTAAACAGAATCAATGTTCTCCCTTCACCGCCTTTACAGTCCAATTTTTCCTCAGCTGCTTTTCAGAGCTTTCACCCAGGAAACATTTCAGCTCAATTTCCATTTGCTGAGAGGGTATCATTATTTAGGACCCATCTCAAATTTATCTTCCTGCAGGATGCCACCAGTTACAGGCTTAGCTAGACTTAATCACTCTCCTCTTCTCCTTTTCCTTTTTCCATGATCACTTTCTTTCTTCTGTGAGTAAGCATGAGAGAGAGACCCCTAACAGCCTTGAATCAGGCTCACACACTGGCCTAACCAATCACTTTTTTCTTTAAAACTAAACAACCTCTTTGATTTTACTTGTTTTATTTTGACTTGTGGGTTATTCGTCTGTCTTCCTCCCTAGAATGAGAGCAGTCAGGTCCTGGTTTCCTGCTACGCTTTGTCTGTAGCAACGACCATAAAAACAGTTGATTTTGATTAGAAATCAGATTCATTGTAATGCATAGTCCACACTTTACTGGTATTATTATTTTATTGAATTTCTTTCAGTATCCAGTCTACTTTGTTTTATATCCAAAAAATTCCAGGCCATTTGAAGGGTGCAGATGCTGACTCTGTTGGAGACCTCCCAAGAAAATTCATCAATGTAGCCAAGGCTCATAAATTTTACATGAGACAAGATCAGATAACGTTGAAATTGTAGTGACACTTGGAGAAGAACATATCTCTTCTTTATTTGAAAAATACTGTAATTCTATTAAACCTTGCTGCCATTGCTTTACCAAGAAAGTGATATAGCTACATGTACTTTTATACATTAAATCTTATTTAATTTGCCTGACTGTACTCACTCTTCTTTAAGTTCTGACTCATTCATTTGCCTTTGAGATGTTATAATTATAACTGATACATTACTGTTACCTTAATTTTTTTTAATTTTCAATGCAATTTTTGGGTAAAAGTCACTTAACTAATACTTTACTGTTACCTTAATTTTTTTAAATTTTCAATGCAATTTTTGGGTAAAAGTCACAGATAAGGTGAGAATTACTTAACTGAGTTGTCACATATTTGTGATCAGTCCATCACTGTGATCATATTTAAAGGATGGATAGAGATATTCTTCCTGACAAGTAAAAGCTGATAAAAATAATCTTAAAAAAAAATAAAAGTCTTTCGAAGAGAATCACCTCTATTGCAAAGCTAAGAAAAGCGATTGTTTTCACCAAAGCTAAGAGAAGATCAGAGTTGTCTGTACTTAGAATTTTCTCTGTAAAAAAAAAAGAGAACTGGCTGCGTTAAAGAGAAAATAAGCATACCCCAAAGAGTCAGTTCGAGAAATATACCGTGAGGAAAAATTATCAGAGCTTATGGAAGTAAAATTGATTTCTATTTTTAACTCTGCTGACTTTTCTATCTGATCACAAGGACAATCGGTCTTAAAAATATATTCAAAGCATCTTAGTCAAGTCTTTTTTTTTGGTGAATTTTTTTCCTATTGTTCCTGTTCATTTCCTTTCTGCTGACATTTCAGATGTTTTTCTGTGGATGCACTATGTGAGGTACATCCACGAAAGTATAATTATCAATTATCCTTTCAAAATTTGACCCCTACACCATTGAGATTTTGTGTAAGCCAAGAGTTTTTTATGCAAAAGACAGGTTTATAATTTAGAAGAAATTAATATGTATTTACTGAAATGTATGCTTTGTGTGAAGAATGGCACATTAGGTTTCTAAAATTAGCTGCCTTGTGGGGCCCGCAGTTGGGATAGTGGTTAAGGTACTGGACTACCACTTAGCTGACCATGGTTCCAGTCCTGAACCCAATGGCTTGAAACTCCCATCGTGCTCTTATGTGTATGTGCCTAAAATCCTGAGAAGAGACTGAATGAGAAGGGATTTCCATGGGGCCAACCCAGTTAGGGGTGACTTCTCACCTTTTCTCTCACTTTCTCTCTCTCTGGAGAATGTACGTGCCCTTAAGTAAAAACCTTAAAAAAAGAAAAAAAAAAATAGCTGCCTTGGTCAATGTGTCACCCAGTTTCAACTGAGGGTAAAATTCTCCTGTAAATTTCAATTTGTAAAACTCAGCCCGTCATATAGGAAGAAAACCAAACATTTTTTGGCCTGGCTCTTGGTAATTTCAGCCATAATGACTCCAATTTCAGTTTCCCTGGCTAGTTCCTAATTGTCTTTCCTGACACCCCTCAAAATTCACCACCCCCATTGAAGCCTTTTTATTTCCCTTTAGTCTTCTTCTTTTTAAAAAAATTATCTGTCAGGGATGGCAGGTGGTGTGGTGGTTAAGGTGCTGAACTCCCACATGGCCAACCACAGTTCAAGTCTTGGATCTGGTTGGTGGCTTGATTTTTCATTTTCTCTCTCTCTCTCTCTCTCTCTCTCTCTCTCTCTCTCTCTCCCCGTATGTATATGTCTGGTGATCATGTCTGCCCTATAGCAAATTAAAAAAATAATGATAAATAATTTTTTTAATTATCATTATTATTTTAATCATTGTTATTATTATTATTTTTTTGGAGAGGTTTTCGTTATAGGGTGCGTGCGCTCGCCAGGCAGAGAGAGAGACATAGAGACAGAAAGCGAGAAATCACCCCCCAGAGGGAATGGTCATGCTGCAATCCCTTCTCCTCCATTCTCCTCTCAGGATCTTGGGCACGCACACGCAAGTGCCCGGTGTGACTTTTAAGCCACTGGGTCCAGGACGTGAACCACGGTCGACTACGTGGGAGTCCAGCGACATAGCCATTACGCTAACTGCTGGTTCCCAATCATTGTTATTATTATTTTAATTTGCTACAGGACACGTGTGCTCACAAGAGAGAGACAGAGAGAGGGAAAGTGAGAAAGCAAGCTGCCGGATATAGGGCTCAAACCACAGTCAGCCATGTGGGAGTCCAGCACTCCCACCACCATGCTGTATTATATTCCCTTACAAGCCTTTATATAGCATTTATCAATGCATGCTTGATATTATTTGTGTGTGTGTCTGTTTCTGCTCTTCACCTTTTTTTTTTCTATTTACTTATTATAGACACAACAACTACTACTGTATTATTAAAGTGTTGGCGTATGTGTGTGTGTGTGTATGTGTGTATACACTCCAGAGTCGGGCACCAAGCCAGGACATAAGATATAAACAGTGACAGGGTCCTGATCAGTGTCAGGGTGACTTCACCCGTATGTGCGGCATGGGATGTCAGGGTTGGCCGGACCTTCCCAGCCACTCCCATTCTGTTTTGGGAACCGCTCCTGGGGTTTCGGCAGTGTTTATTGAGCACTTACACGCAGGTATAGGAACGTGCACAGCATCGGGAATGCCAAGATGGACTGACAGTGTGTTCTGGAGAATCTGAAAGGACAGGAAGAGGAAATGTGGTCTCTGGGTTGTTTTGAAATACACTCCCACACATCCCGACAGAGGTGACAGGATTCCCAGGGAGCACTTAGCAAAGACTGAAGAGCGCAGGGACTTGAGTACTGCTGACAGAGGATGCTGGAAGGTCAGAGGAGGGAGGGGAGAGAGGCTGGTTCAGTGGGAAGGAACAGGAGCAAAGACTCTGCAGAGCTGTATTGGGAGAGGAGGGGCAGGCGGTGGAGCAGGGGGTGGGCAGGAGTAGGCCACAGAGGAACTCAGATGCCAGCTTAGGAGCTGAGGCTCAATTAAGCCTGAAATTGAGGCGATTTGTTTATGAGCCCTCAGTAGTGTGGGGAGGGTGCATTTAAACCATGTACCCTGGTGGTTTCACTGAAGACAAATTAGAAATGAGAAGACCGGAATCAGAGAAACTGGTTAGGAAACCATTAAAATAGTTCAGGTGTGTTATGCTCAGAACCCTAAGCAGATGAAAATGGAGTGAAAGAAAAAGGCAAAGGGAACTGAAATAGTTGGACTCCTACTGTTACTTGAAGAGAAAACAAAGCATTTTTGCAGCGATGCATATGAGAAGAAATAGGTCAGTGATATGGAATTACCTTCCACATTTATATACGAGAGGGCTGAAAGCAAGTCAAAAGATGGATCCCGGTTCCCACTCTTCCATCGTCTAGCTGTATGACTTGGGGCAAGTTCCTCATATCGCCAAGCCTGTTTCCTTCTCAGTCCATTGGCACCAGTGGTGCTTCATAGACTCTCATGAGTATTAGCTAAAAAGAAGTATGTGCGATTGATATTTGCTTAACAATGAGCTATCGCTTATGTGCAACAATATTTATTGTGCCCTTCTATGCAAGAGCTATGCCAGAG
>NW_006159773.1:4622702-4706978 GCF_000334495.1 Tupaia belangeri chinensis
GGAATGTGCACAGCATGTGACTTACAGAGAAGAACCAGACAATATGTCCTTGAGAATCTTAAAGCACAGGAAGAGTAAATGCAGTAAACACATTATTATGAAATACTGTCCCACATCTCATGGCCGAGGTGACAGAATTGCCCAGGGACTACATAGCTAAGACTGAGGAGTTCAGGCACTGGGGGTATCTTGTATAACAGTTGATCATAGAGATTTGTTTCAGAAAATGGGTTTCATGGGTTTCCTGCAAAGTCACCTTACTCGAAGAGCGAAATTAAGAGTTTCTCCAAGATGGCTTATATTGGAGGAGCCTGCCTCATTGGCCAGTGGGAAAGCATAGAAGAGTCTTGGATAAAATAGCTAAGCAAAGTGGAGCTACAGGAGCCTTGTGTATGCACAGATATGTAATATCTGAGAATTACACAGATAGCGCATTTGATTTCACACCAGAAAACTGTGACAATAGAAGCAATTGTAAAAAACTATTCAGAAGTCTGTGCAGCTACAGCTGTGCTTCTAATCCAGGATTTGGCTGAAAGACAGGAAGCATAGTTGCCCAAGTCTACATGAACAACACTGCAGAAGGCTTATAAGCACCTACAGTGGGACTATAGGAAGTAGCAACGTTTCGTGTAATAAGTAGTTGAGAGCTAGTTGAAAAGTATCACATTCAGGCCTGTAGTACTACACTTTGCAGTCAGGTTCTGTAGGCAGGTAATGAATTTCTGTTAAAGTCATTTTTGTTGCCGGATGTGTGTGCATGCGTGCCCAGGATCCCGAGAGGAGAATGGAAGAGAAGGGATTGTGGCGTGACCATCCACCCTGGGGGGTAATTTCTCGCTTTCTGTCTCTCTGTCTCTCTCTGTCTAGCGAGCGCATGTGCCCTATAGTGAAAATCTCTCCAAAAAAAAAAAAAGAAAAAAGTCATTTTTTTTTTATTCTACAGTCAAAAATAAAAGTTATGGGACCAGCAGATGGTATAGCTGTTACTTTTCTGGACTCCCACATAGTCGACATGGTTCAAGTCCTGGATGTGGCGGCTTAAACTTCACGCCGGGCATGCGTGCATACATGCCCAGGATCCCAAGAGGAGAATAGAGGAAAGGAATTGCAGTGTGGCCACCCCACCCCTACCCCTGGAGGGGTGATTTCTTGCTTTCCTTCTCATTGTCTCTTCAGGAGCATACATACCCTATAGCTAAATTTCTCTCCAGATAAATAAATAAATAAAAGTTATGAATGGAAATAGTGAAGTCTAGGTAGCCAGCAGGTGGCATGATGGTTAAGGCACTGGACTTCCACATCGTCGATGGTGGTTTGAGTTCCAGACTGCTAGACGTGTGTGAGTTCATGCCCCAAATCCCAGGAGGAGCATGGAGAAAAAGGGATTGAGATGTGGCCAACCCACTGGGGAGAAGGGGTGATCTCTCCCTTTCACTCTCACTGTCTCTCTCCGGTGAACACTATGATAAAAACCTAAAAAAAAAAAAAAAACATTGTGAATCCTCATATTCCACACCTTTACATGTACACGTACTTTGAACAAACAGTTAGTATATATACCAATATTTACTACTTTAAATCTAAGAAATGGCCTAGTTCACTGCTTGGTAATATATCCCAGGAAAATGTACATCCAAGCACTTTCTTTGATTGGTTTATGAACCCTTCTGAAAGAAGAAAACTAATTTCACAGAGATAAATTGGCAGGCTAGGAAGAAGAGACTTAAAAGCACTTTTAAAACAAAATCCTCTGTCATTGCACTGGTATCTGTAAATTGCAAATAAAACCAATACCGACACATTTCTGTGATTTAGCGAATAATGTTAAACCGGTCAGTCTTTAAAATTCTGATTAAAACTGAAAGCCATCTGGAGGAGACAACTTTTAAATAAAAATGAATGCTGTTTGTTTTCAGTTTCTAAGCACTTTTGATTTAAAGTTGACCGAGTCACCGTAAAATATCACATGTTGTGATGCGTCCCTGCTCAGCCTGCTGCACCTTCAACGTTCCCTGTTCATTAAGACATGCCCTCTGGGATGTTCGCATGTACAGGCGACGTAAATTGTGGTACACTTTCTAAAATTTTTGCTCACAACGTCTGTGAGCCACATTTCAAGTTGCATTGAGCTATAGCACAACAGACTGGGATTTTTTTTTTTAATTGGTAGCTTTGACCTTTTATATAGTTGTGTATGCTTCTTAAATGGGGAAGGATATTGGACAGTGAGCTGAGAGATGCTAAAGGAGGGAGGACGAGTGTGTCTTGTGTTCAAGTGGCAAAATGTCCTTGAAAACAACACTGGGGTCAGGCCATACTCTGACAGAGCAGGTGTAGGAGAGCCAGTGCCAGGAGTTTCTGTGTCCCCATTAAAGAGTGAGTATTGAAGTCAGGCTTCTCCCACACTTACGCAGAAGGGAGGACATGCCCCAGCCTTCACTGTATCAGAATGCAGTGTCCTTGAAGGAACAAACGTTGTCTCTTGTTCATTGCTGCATTCCTAAAATATAGAACATGGCTTTGTACATAAAGAGATGCTCAAAACTATTTGTTGGGGACCAGCAGATGGCATGATGGTTGCATGAAGGGATTCCCACTTGGTCAACCATGGTTTGAGTCCTGGACTTAAAACTCATGCAGAGCATGTGTGCATGCATGCCCAAAATCTCGAGAGGGGAATGGAGGAGATAGGATTACAGCATGACCACCCCCGCCCCTAGAAGGTGATTTCTGCTTTCTGTCTCTGTCTCTCTGGCAAGCACATGTACTCTATAGCAAAAATCTCTCTTTCAGAAAAATGTTTTTGAAGTATTGTGTCAAGAAAGTCATGGTGCGTTTTTGCATAGAAGAACAGAAAACTGCATTATGACTTTGCTGACAACTTAATATTTGAACAAAAGTATTAAGAACATGTCTTTATGTCCAGCAATCCTAAGGAAGGGTTAGTATTTTTCCATTACTCTCTTGCACCTGTTGTGGAATACCACAAGGATTTCAGGAAAGTAAGACGTATTTTACAGTAGCTTCTCAACAGTAAGAACAAGGAGAAAAACTCTTAAGTCTCCCATCATTTACCTTTTCAGTTCTACATAATACATGTCAGGGACCATGATAAGTGAGATATAAGGTGTCTCTCTCTCTCTTCCCCCTCATTGTCTATCTCTCTCAACTCTATCTCCTCCTCCTCCATTTAGGGAGGAAAGAAGCATGTAGACAAATCTATAACACAGAAAACAGTAGATGTGGAGTTATAGGGTATTCAGAGTGCTGGGTATGAGGTGTGGACTCTGCCGGTACTGAGAAAGTTTGAGAGAGGAGCTGACATTGAAGTTGGCTCTTGAATAATACATAATGGCAATAGCTAACCTCAAGCAGCTTATTATTTATCAGGTATCTACTTAGGTTCTTGAATCTGGCCAAATAAAGGAAAGTTCAGCTTTTTTTAGGTCCCAGTGCAAAAATATATAAGCCGAGAGCTAGACACATAAAATCTCAGTGTAATAGTACCTGAACATGTTTGTTGTGGTCTTTTCTTATTTAGATCTGAACAAGAATTTTGCTGTATCATTTCTTGCTAGGTTACTTTACAGGTAAGACAGTGCTACTGTGAGGCTTGCAAGGAACCTTGACAATGTTTTCTCTCAATTGTAATGTCACTCACAGGAGGAGGGACTGTTAAACACCCTTACTCTCTTAATTCTAAGTTCTGGTGATTGTTAAATACATTCCTTAAAGTATTATGTTTCTATGTTAATTGAGTTAGAGCCTCATATTTATAAGCTTAAGGAGATTTTCTCTTGCATACAAAGACTCCTTCTTAAAATATGCATAATTATTATTCTATCTTTAAAATTAAAACCTTTAATATATTTCTTTTCCTCTACTAGGTCACATAACTATTGAGTTGCTTCATAATAGAGTAACTGTAGTTTTCCTAGCTGTCATGAAATAAAGTTCAATTCAGTTCAATGCTGCATTAAGTATTAGATCCATGCTGTGTCAGGTGTCTTAGATAATGGGACCAAAATCTGCAGACATGGGTCTTTGCCCGCTGAGAGTGCACAGTTTAGCACAAGCAACAGAATGAGTGCAACTCAGTGTAATAGAGTGAGATAAATTCATCTCAGTGGAGAAGTTCTGAAGTTGGCACATTTGAGCTGGGTTTTGAAGGATCTGTAGAATTTTGCCAAGCAGAAGGAAGTGAGAGAAGATTCTAGGTAGGCAAGAACAATGCACGGAGGGATGGGAAAGTGTCCATGTGGTTGGTGTGTTGAGGGAGTCAAACACGGACATGACAGGGCATGGCGCTGAGAGATGGAAGGAAAGCCTTCTGGCAGATGGCTAGGAAGGCCTCCAATGCAATATGACCCTTAGACTGTGGGCATTGGAGAAATTTAAATTACTCTGAAGCAAGGTGGTAGAGTGGCCATGTCTGTGCTTTGCAAAGCTAGCTTGGAAGGTAGCCTGGGGTTACGTAAGGTATACAGAGAAAGACTGGTGGAAAAGGAGCTGACCATCAGTACTCTGTTAATAGTTGTTATTAAATACTTCTGTCATTTTAAGCCTAAAAAGTTATTTGATAGGAGAATGTCAAACCTAATTATCAAAGTAAATCAAATTAGTTTAAAAATTAGAAATACTACTTTGGTTTTCTGGATATAATGAGCTGTTTGTTGTTGTTTTCTCAGAGAGTGCATGAACTTCCTAGATAGTCACAATGAGAAAGCACCTCCTATGGAGAATATGGGGAATGGAAATGCCATATTTTTCTCCTCCATCTCTCCCTCTTGTCAGAATTTTGGCACACACACACACATGCACACACACACACGCTCAGTGTCTTTTTTAAACTTTCAGGTCCAGGACTTGAACCACCCGGTTGGCCATGGGATCCAAGCACCTTAACCACCACACCAACAGCTGGCCCAATAAGACTTTTTAAACATAATATAGTTAAATTTTATTATTTGGAAAGGCTTTCTAACCAAAATTATTTGCCCTTTTTTTTTTTCTCTTTATTTCCACAGAGATTGTGTTCAGTAATGTCAGGGCCTGGCATTGCCATTGGAAAATAGGAACAGGTGCAGTATTTTAATCGTATATGGCATCTATGGTAATATGCACCTATTGCAAGTGCAGGAAAGGACTATCACCCTAGGGAAGAGGACTCCCACATAGTCAACCATGGTTTGAGTCCCGGACCCTGTGGCTTAAAATTTACTGCAGGTGCATGTGCATGTGTGCCCACAATCCTGAGAGGAGAATGGAGGAGAAGGGATTGTGGCATGGCCAACTCCCTTGGAGGGTGGTTTCTTACTTTCTGTCTGTCTCTGTCTCTCTCTGTTCCCAGTGGGTAAATGCCCTCTATAACAAAAATCTCTTAAAAAAAAAAAAAAAGAAAGAAAAGGAAAGAAAAGGTGGAGTAAAGGAGCATTTGAAATGCAGAGAGTAGGTTTTAATCCAATCAGATCATTGATTGAAGGTTCTTAAAAAACAGAAGAGTGAAATGACACCATCTACAGCAATAGGGAGTAGTGAGGCATGTCACCACTCTCCCTCTGACACTGTAATTATGTGTTCAGTGCACAGAAGAAATCAGAGACATGCGTTTATTTTTTAAAATGTATTTAACCTTCAGTGGGGTCTTCTTGCCATGATCTACCCCAGACAGCCTGTGTCATGGCGATATGCATGCATGCCCGGCTTGGGACATGAGCCAGGGCTTCTCTATGTCTTTCCCATTGCACTACCACTGCATCATCGTCTGCCATGACCCCTCTCCCCCGGTTTTTTCTAACAGTAAGAATATTTTCTTGTCTGTGGTCACCTATTGCCTCGCAGATTTCCCCGAACACTCAAGTAGAAATGAGCTGTTCACTGATAATAAGTAGTTCTATGACTACTGTAACCTTAAGGGCTTCATTTCTGACAGATCAGAAGATATCCAGAAAAATCCAAGATTTTGGCGTTATTCATAACTTTTCTTCATATAACTTTAAGGAAAATGTATTTCAGAGAAGTCACGGCTAGTGCTTACGGGCAGGAAAGGTGGGAGAGTTAGAGGTGCAAATTGACATTCTCCCACCTTCCCACTCAGCCTGTGTTCGTTAACCACATGTGGCCACAGGTTTGAATCTGTCTGGTGATTTTCTTTTATACAAAAGAGCAGTGTCTTTGAATGGGATTTTCTATAGACTTTTTTTTCCAACTTAAGTCTAGTCAAATAAATACTCATGACATACCTTGTCACACCTATGGTCAACTGCTATAGCATTGCAATATTGACATGTGCAATTATGTCTATGAACGCCATTCATAACTGACCAAATACTGTTACTGGTCCTTTCTGAAATGCAGAGTAGATGCTATAATGCAAAATATGCGTGAAATGCACAAAAGCAACCTAATACCATTTAGAATGTTTGGGAATATTGACACAATGTTAGTAAAAGCATATAGTGTATCTGATTAAGTGACAAGTTTTTTAAATGATTGTAAGTATAGAGATGATGTATAAGCAGTGATCTAGAGAAGCAAGAATACAGAGGAAATCTGGGCTGCCTACTGTAGCTCTTTATTTGCAAAACTCCAGGGGCTCTTATGCCTTAATCATCTCTCTTAGAAATTGAATATCCTCCAACATGCCCAGAAAAAGTGGAGGTGAAAAAAAAAAAAAGATGCCAAATAGAAGAATGCCCTTTTTGTCATTGATTTAACCTCTGTATATCTCCTATGACAAAATACATTGATTTAATTTTTTTTTTCTTTTCTTGGAGAGTTTTTTTTTTTTGTTTGTGTGTGTGTGTGTGTGTGTGTGTGTGTGTGTGTGTGTGTGTGTGTGTTTTGGCTATAGGGTTCATGCGCTCGCTGGAAAGACAGAAAGACAGAGAGAGGCAGAAGAGAGATAGGAAGCAAGAAATCACTTCCCAGGGGGGATGGCCACGCTGCAATCCCTTCTCCATTCTCCTCTCGGGAGCTTGGGCATGCACATACACACATCCGGCATGAGTTTAAGCCTCCGGGTCCAGGACTCGAACCACAATCAACTACATGGGAGTCCACCGACATAGCCATTACGCTAACTGCTGGTCCCTCGACTTAAATATTTTGAGGCCATGAGGTGGCATGGTGGTTAAAGGTACTGGACTCCCACACGGCTGATGGTAGTTCAAGTCCCAAACCTGGTGGCTTGCTTTGTCACTTTCCCTCTCCCTCTGTCTCTTTCTGATCAAACTGGAAAATAATAATGAAATTAAGCTAATAAAAATAATTCTTTAAAAAAATAAATATTTTAATTGAAGCTGCTTTGCTGTCCCTCCTTAAGTGACAAAATGATCATCCTTGGAGCACCCGCCTGCCCCTCTTGAGCTAGATACTCATTATTAACCCGTGTGAGAACGCATTTTTTCTGATTCTTCAGTTAGGACATTAACTCAGTATAAACTAATCTCAGTGTTCTGAGAACTTATTTTCTTTCTCTTGTGGCAAGCATCAGTTTCCTATTTATATCACCACAATTTTGTTATGATGCTGAATGATTCTTTTCATTTCTAGGGTCCTTTGCAGTGCTAAATTCTCTAAATTTTTATATGTTAGGAGTCATGTATTTCTTTCCATTTCTTCTGTTTTTTTCAATCCATGGTTAAGCATTTGTTTTGTAACATGTTTGGTAGCTAAGTATTTATTTTGTAGCATATTCAATCGGTGTTTAAGCATTTGTTTTGTAACGTATTTGGTAGCTAAGTATTTATTTTGTAGCATATTTTCATTGCTTAAGTTAAAAATGATTCTTTAGTTTATTATTTAACTTTCTACAGCGTGGAGCCCAGCCAGCTTCCCCAGTATTCTCTCCCTACCTCATGTGAACCCACTCTTCCTGGCTTGCTCCATTCTTCCACCTACTCCGTAGTTCATGGTGTCATTTCCACTTGCCACGCTCCCATCTTCACACTCATCCTCAAAACACTTTCCTATTTTGACCGGTCAGAATCTTATCCATCCATCAAAGTTCAACTCATATACCATATTCTTATGTGACCCTCCTCCTAAAAACTCATTAACCCTTTGCACCTATTCACTTCCCTTTCACTTTCAGCCTGACTTTGTAAATACCCATGTACTTAACTTAGCTATTAATGGTATGCAGTTATCACAAGCTTGGTTTCATTGTGTTTGTTTGACTTGGATATATTTATACAACTACTTATTTTATTGGATAACTGATTACCACCTCTTTCATTGGTATTTTATTCTATGGAGGCTAAATGAAAGAATCATTTCATAATATATTCATTTTACATGCAGAGTTAATTTGCAAAGCTGTGGCATGAAGGCTGATGCATGCCAGAGTGAAAGGAAACTTGCTGTGCAGTCTGGATCAATTAGCAGCAGTGCTTTCAAAATGGTCTTAATAAGAATTTCTGTATTCAGTAAAAGGACCATGACTTCATCCTTGCTAACCTCAGAAGAGTAATAAACTGTGGTCAGTTTTGGCATTAATCCAATTTTGCCATTAACTTTTCCATAAATTTTGATGAAAGAGCATTGCAAGACTTTAATTAAGGAAAGTGCATCAGAAATTTATTTCCTTTTCACAGTTTATCATATTCTGAAAGATACTGAAGTATTATGAATACCTGTAAATTTTAGGGCTGGTAAAATATCTGGCTGAACAACTTTTTTTCTGATGGCGAATACCTCCAGTCAGTTGCAGCCTTGAGTCTTAATTCTTTTTTTAAAATGTTTTATTATTATTTATACATTAAATTGCCATACATCATTCTTATTTTAACAAATAATTGAATTTAAAAATTTGTTGGCAGGCCAGTGGGTGGTGTAGTGGTTAAGGAATTGGACCCCCACATAGTTGACCAGAGTTTGAGTCTTGGACCCAGCAGCCTAAAATTCATGCCAGATGCATGTGTGTGCATGCCCAAAATCCAGAAAGAAGGTGGAGGAAAAGGGAATGCGGCATGGCCATTGCCCCTGAAGGTGATTCTTGCTTGTCTCTCAGTCTCTCCAGTGAGCACACACACTCCATAGCAAAAATCTCTCTAAAAAACAAATAAATAAATAAAATTTGTTGACCATGTACATTACATTGGAGTATCTAAGGGCTATATTTACTAGTTATTTTCTCTGGACTTCATCCATACCTAGACAAATTTTATAGTATTTTGTTGCTTTCTAAACCATAGATGAACAAATATTAACTACTAACATAGTCTGGAGGAGTCAATGTGTTTAACTCTGAATTTGTAGTAAGCGCTTATCTTCTAAGAGTGTCTTGAATGGTACAGTTATATCTTTAGATGTTTTTCTGTTTTAGTTCTGCTATATAGTAGTCTAGAAAAATAAGATGGTTTCTAGTAAAATCTGTCATAGGATACACTTTAAACCTGTAAATGTTCTTTCTATTTGTGCTTCACTTATATGTTTTTATTCCTTTAAAAATTTGCCACATTGAATAGTAGACCATTTCTGTGAAGTTGATTTTAGTGAATATAGCAGTAATCAGATCAACACGATCTAAACCACTCTCAACCAGCTGAACACAAGACTAGATAAAAAATGAAGGCAGAAAATGCAAAATTCACAGCTGAGCTCAAATTTGAATTATTATCTCTGTGGCCCAAGGATGGATGGAAATGAAATGCAAATGAAGAGTTATAGTCTGCCCTGAGACCTCCGGTCTCCTGGTTCTGAAAGTGGACAGAGGGAGTCACGAGGGCTTTTGCAGCATGTTGGGCAGTGAACATTGTTCTACGCTAGGTGAAAACCCAGAGCCAGTGTCTGTGTGAAACCAGTGTGTGGAATAAGACTCCTTCACTTGTGAGCAAAGGGTGAAAAAATCTGCTGACCATTAATGCTTGAGACTATAGCTCCACTGTGTTCGGTACTCAGAGTGGCAGGAGGAAGCCAGCACAGCCCCTCAATAAGGAACCGATCCCAAATATCTCCCTAGTTCAGTGACATGACTACCAATGATCCAGATGTCAACATAGTATAATATTCACATTACTGATATAAAACTGGACTGGCTCTGTGGCCTGGTGATTAAGGTGGGTGAGTACCCAAAGCCTACCACAGGGTTCAAATCCTGGACCCGAGAGAACCCTGGCTTGAGACACATGCCAGGCACATGTGCATGTTTTGTGTACCCAAAATCCCAAAAAGGAAAAATGGAGAAGGAATTGCAGTGTGACCATTCTCTCACTTACCCTCTCCCTACCCCCCCGGAAGGGAGCAGGCCCTTTATAAAAACATTTTTAAAAAACAAACAAATTGTTTACAAATGTATGATTCTGGGCACCAAATGGGCACAAAAATGTTTTTAGAAAAGGATAATGAGAGAGAGAGGGAATAGAGCTGTATCAAAAAATTAAATAAAACACTATTTTAAAATCTTCTCTCTTTAGATAACAAAATATAATTCCAAAACACATGAGGAAAGGTGACACTAAAAGACAGCCAACAGAATTGACCACTTAAAACACATTAATCCCAGAAGAGCTTAACGTGCTGAAATAGCCTGACAAAGTGCATTTTGGATGCTCAGAATGTAAACAAAGAAGCCTCATCCATAAAAGGCACAACATCTCAAAACCAAAGTAGTCAATGTCTTATCATTATTTATTCACAAATACTTGTTAAAATCGTACTGTGTTCCATATAGTATTACAGGTGCCGAGATGCACCCATGAACAAAGATAAATAAAACCCGTATCTATATAAAGGGTTTGCATCCTTTTGGAGAGTTTAATTTTTAATAGCAGAAACAAACTAAGAATAGGAAATGAAAAAGATAAATATTGGAATAAAATGTCTAGTAGACAGAGTAAACTCTAGACTTGAAGCAGAGTTACTCATTTGGAAGATATAACGGAAAACATTCACTTAAAATGCTATACTGGGAAAATGAGATATTAGAAGAAAGCATGTGTGGGACTGGCAGGTGGTGTGGTAGTTAAGGTGCTGGACTCCCACATGGTTGACCACGGTTCGAGTCCTGAACCTAGTGGCTTGCTTTCTCACTTTCCTTCTCGTCCTTCTCACTGTCTTTGTCTCTTGCTCTTCCTCTCTCTGGTGAATGCATGTGTACTATAGCAAACAAAATAGTAATAATACATCAATTAAATAAATAATAATTTTAAGAAAAATTTTTAAAAGTGTTTGTGTGTATGGGGGAGATAGCTCAAACACATGAAAACATACAAACATGTCTAATGGAAGTTCCAGAAAAAGGGGAAATAGACACAACTTGGAGAGATAATACTAAGATTATTTTGGGGAGCCAGCATGTAGCATGGGTCTTGGACCTGGTGACTTACTTTCTCACTTTCTCTCTCTCTCTCACTTGTTCTCGCTCTCTCTCATTCTCTGTGATGAGTGCATGTACTCTATAGCAAATCGAAAAATAATAATAAATTAATTAAATAAATCTAAAAACCAAAAAGGATTATTTTGGAATTGGAGCTAAGACTCCTCCAGATGGAAGTACACCCTGAGGACCTAGCTGATTAAAATGAGTCTACACCTAAACACTTTGTGCCAGAACTTCAGAACATTGAAGATATAAATAAAATCTTAACCTTTCAGAAAAAAATAGAAACTTGTCCCAAAACAAAGACCATTAAATTGAAAGTCGATGCCAAGAACATGATTGGGGGAGGGGCTAGAGAGAGGTATAACTATGACTCTGAATTCTAGGATTTTATCCAGGTATACCACTGACAGACACCAACCAGAAATAGTAATTGAATAATCAACTTTAAAAATGGAATATTCTTTTTTTCCTTTTTTTTAAATTTTAGTTGTCAGAGCATGCTCATATTCACCAGAGAGAGATGGAAAAACATAGAGAAGGACTCTCCCAAAGAGGTGTGGTCATGCTGCAGTCCCTTCTTCTCTGTCTCTCTGTTCTGTCAGGACTGGAGACATGCACACATATGTGCCTAGTAGGTTTCTCAAGCCATGAGGGTCAAGATTTGAACCATAGTCAGTCATGTGGGATCTTTAACCACTAGGAAACAGGACTGCTGAAGATCCTCTTTTCTTCTTCGTTGTTGTTGCCGTTGTCATCGCCGTCTTCTTCTTCTTCCTTTTTTTAAATGAGAAAAAAAGAGATTTTTGACAAGACCATGCCTCCCATGTTGTGATCCTCCTGTTGCAGAATTCCAGTTTACTAGGACCACAGGCACATGCCACCACACGTTGCCTGTTAAGGTTGAGCTGGAACCAAACCCTGAACTTCCCTGTGTCCCCAGCCACAGAGCAGTAGCACCCTCCTTGTGCCACTGCAGCTAGGCCTAAAAATGGAATGTTCTTGAAGAAGTAAACATTGAAGGTGTGGGATTTAAGAAGGGAAGGAAGGGAGGAGAGAGAGAGGAAGGAGAGAAGAGAAAAAGAAAAGAGAAAAGAGAAAAAAAGAGGAGCAGAAACTTTTACATCATTAAACTTCTGCTGTAAAGGATAACAAATGAAAGAAGAAACACAAATGACCAACAAATATATACAGATTAAAAATGAAAACACCAAGAGTTGAAATCCTGAATAATGTGGAAGAATAATCACACCTATTCTTTGGCACCTCTGCTTGGGCCAGAAGTGTGGGTGACCTTGTACAGCTTGGAAATGACGAATGTTGCTTCAGGTCTCTTGTGGAGAGAGGGAGATTAGGACAAGAATAGGAGTACAGGTGAAGTGATAACAGGGGACTTCAACTGTCCGTAATGTTTTCTGTCTTGGAAAAGTGAAGCAGAAAGACAAAATGCTAACAAGATTTGTTGAAGCATAGTCATGTGTTTGTGGGTTTTCAAAGTGTTATCCTAACAATGTACCTGTATGAGGGGACTTCAGAAAGCTGTGGAGGGCCAGCAGATGGCATGGTGCTTAAGCTGCTGCATCTAACATGACTGACTCTGCAGTTTAAGTCATGATCCCAGTACCTTGAAAATCATAGTGGGTGCATGTGCATGCATGCCCAAAATCCCAAGAGGAGAATGCAGGAAAGGATTGTGGCATGGCCATTGCCCTGGGGGCAGGGTCTAGGATTTCGCACTTTCCCTCTCACTCTTCCACTCTATTTCTCTCTCTAGTAAGCACATGTAGCCTATGTCAAAAATCTTTTTTTAAAAAAAAGAGTTTATGTGAAAATAGAATTAAAATATTGTGTATTTTGGTGTAAAACCATTTAGAAATCCATGCATAATTTTTTCATAATATGCATGAACTTTAGAAAGACCTCATACCTTGTATATATGAAATTAAAAGATACACAGAACTTCCAGAAGAACATGAAGTTTGAGACACAGCAATAAAATTTACAAAACAGCCAGTCTCAGTGACTAGGCAAGTTACAAGGCTATTTCTCTTCAGTGGCTCCTAGCAGTTCTATTTTAGAATAAAATAGAGACTCCTGGTTAAGGCCTAGAAAGTCCATCTTTTCCAGCCTCTGGAGGTTACTCATTCATGCTAACCTAGGTCAGCCCCATGCAAGCTTTTTTTTTTTTTTTTATGCCAGAGCCAGAGGTATATGTATATGCGATAGAGAGAGGGAGAGAGAAAGCAAGCACCCTCCAGTGGGCCTGGTCGCAGCACAATCTTTATTCCTCTAATTCTCCATTCCATCAGAATCCCAGGATTTGTTTTCCAAGCTCTGTAGCAGGACTCGAACCCTGATTGGTCCTGTAGGATCTGGCTGCCTCTGCATAGTGCTTGACCACTGCATTACATGCCTGGCCCATCCTTGTGTTTGTGCCTCATACAGTTTGACTCAGTTTCTCTTCTGATAACAGCTTTCCTCCCAGATCATCTCCTCCCAATACTGGAGAAAATCTAGAAAAATTCAAAATGATATTTCATACTTTTTGGTTTTGCTCCAGTTTTAGTGATTGTGGTAGATACCGATTCACCAGCCACGTGGCCCTGTATTTCATGGCATTGAAGGGCCATTCGTCTTTGCTCACGTCGCTGTAACCCATCATGAGCTGGATTCTGCCTGGGTTGGTGCCGTCCCCACACTCTTGGCAGGACCAGTGAGTAGCTGTGGAACCTGGGCTAAAGGACTACAGAGACTACATGGGAATCTCTCAGAAGTTCCAAGTGAATTATAAAATGAGTAACAACCTTGTGTGAGGAATTGTGCATGACTCTTTTGAGGAGGGCTTTAAGCATGTGCTTTAAAAAAATATATGTGTTTTTATAGACAAAGAAGCTAATTCTTGATAAAAGTGAGCATAATTGGGGCTGGCAGGTAATGTGGTGGTTAAGGAACTGGACTCCCACATAGCCGACCACAGTTTGAGTCCAGGACCTGGTAGTTTGCTTTCTCACACTCCCTCCCCCCTCTGGTGAAATTAAAAATAAGAATAAATAAAATTAAATAAATTACCCTTTAATAAAAGAATGAGTTTAATTATTTCCTAATTTATATTGCTAAACTTGAAATATAATTTGCTAATTTATAAGTTAGCTTTCCTAATTTATATTGTACAACTTGATTAATCTAGTTTAAATAGACTAAAAAAACACCACGTACTGTTTATAATGGGAGTAGCACCATGGATTGTCCCGACCCGGGGGGACAGCCAAACAGGTTTCCTGAGTGAAGGAGTGAGAGCCGGGACAAGCGGTGTAGTGTTACAGCATGGAGACAACAGTGTCGTCCGTTTATTGTGGGCAGCACGGTACAGCACAGAGACGATGCAGTGTCACATCGTCTACTGTGAGCAGCACGGAGACGATGTGGTGTCACAGCTCTTCAGGGTCGTCCGGAGACGATGTAGTGTTACAGCTCTTCAGGGTCTCCCAGGTCGTCTGGAGACGATGCAGTGTCAGCTCTTCAGGATCTTCAGGGTCGTCTGGAGACTGCGCGGTGTTTCAGCTCTTCAAGCTCTTCAGTTGTCGTCTTCCTGGTCGTCGTCGTCGTCTAGCTACTGTGGGTCAGGCGTCGTGGTTATATACACTCTGGTGGGTTGTAAACGGTGGGCCGTGATTGGTTGTAAACGGTGGACCGTGATTGGTTGTAAACGATGGACCGTGGTTGGTTGTAAACGGTGGGCCCTGATTGGTTGTTAACGGTGGGTTATGATTGGTTGCTTTTCGACCAATCATGAGGTGCCGGATATGCAAATTTGAGGGATTCTAGTGGCCAATCAGAGCAAGGGTTTGAAGGTCAGGTTTTTGGAAAGGGAACCAATCATGGCAATTGTTTGCTCTCTGAGAAACCTCGGCAGACTCGCTGGTGTGCAGCTTCCCACAATGGATATGTGTGCGTGTGTACATGCACATGTGTGTTTAGTGGGAGTCAAAAAGACAGCAGTGAGCAGAGTTCTTCTCATTGATGTTGCCCATTACCTGTGAATTTGGTACTAATCTGCCAATATTTTTAAGTCCTAAAAGTGCCCTGAAATACCAATGTAATCAGCCTTTATTTGAATATCTAATAAGACAACTCATTCAAATATTATGGGACTTACTTTGTTACATCAGTATTAAATGTTCACATCTTAAAATAACTTTACCTCATCAGAAACAGATAGTAGATGGTTAACATGCACATGCTGAGTGCCATTGAATCGCACACTTAAAGAGGGCTAAAAAGGTGAATTTTATGGTCCATGCATTTTACTACAATTCATATATACTAGGTCAAATCAAACCTTAATGAATCCTGTCTTCACAGGTCATTCCTCAACAATTTCTGCTTCGCGTTGAGCTAAAAGGGAAGCAAACACAGCGGTAATTCTTTGGATTATTGCAGGCCAGTAGGATTCAGCTTAGTGTATTAAATTAGTCATTACCATATTGCATTGTGGTGATAAAAACAAAACAAAAAATCAACAACAACAGTGCATCCTCAAAAAAGATTTAATTTCCTATCTGAGTATAGCTTAGTGACTAAAAGATTTGGCTTAGTATCTTGCTTAAAAAATAAAGCTTTTTTTCATTTTAGTTTTAAAATCTGACATTTTTGCCGTGATTGAAAACTGAATAATGTTCTCTAATAGTCACAACAAAAATGTATTTTTTCAACTCTTGTAATAACATTAATTATTACAATAAGCACTTACACTGTGCTATGCATGGTTGTGAGCATTTTATCTGCTTCGATTCACTCATGCTTCCTGGCGGCCTCATGAAGCAGAAACTAATGCTATTGCCACGTTACAAATGAGGAAATTGAGCATAGACATAGTAAAATGATCTCTTCCTTCATGTGTGGGAGAGCTGGTTGGTAGCTTTAATCTTTTTTTTTTTTTTTTTTTTAGGTTTTTCTACAGGGTGTGTGCATATGCCAGAGAGATAGAGAGGGAAAGTGAGAAATTACCGCCCCCTCCATGGGGGATGGCCATGCTGCAGTCTCTTCTCTTCCAGTCTCCTCTTGGAATTTTGGGTACGCAAGCACACACACCCAGTATGTTTTTCAATCTGCCAAGAGGGAAAGTGAGAAATTACCGCCCCCTCCATGGGGGATGGCCATGCTGCAGTCTCTTCTCTTCCAGTCTCCTCTTGGAATTTTGGGTACGCAAGCACACACACCCAGTATGATTTTCAAGCCACTGGGTCCAGGACTCAAACCGTGGTTGGCCATGTGGGAATCCAACGTCATTTCCACCACTCTACCTACTGGCCCTATTTTAATCATTTTTCAGTGGAAAACTTTTGAATTTTTGTAACCTACCCATCCTAATTTTCAGCGCTTTCCTTTATTCACTTGTCCTTAAAGGAAGCCAGAGGAACTTGACCATATTCGTCCACTTTGAGTTTTTTCTAATAATAAATTACCGTATCTCTTCTGATTCTTACAGGGCCTTCTACTTGGACAAGTCGAACTCACCACCAAGCTCCACCTCCAAAGCTGCCTACGTAGATAAGGTAAAAATGCATGATTAAGTTTTTCGATGTTTTGTTATTATCCTAGATCCTTTCATTTTTCTGCTGGTGTTCTTTTTTTTTTTTTTTTTGAGAGGTTTTTTGCTATAGGGCAAATATAGGGCACATGCACTCACCAGACAGAGAGAGGCAGAGAGACAGAAAGCGAGAAATCACCCCCCAGAGGGGATGGCCACGCCGCCATCCCTTCTCCTCCATTCTCTTCACGGGGTCTTGGGCACGCATGCACACACGCCCCACATGAGTTTCAGCCACTGGGTCTGGGACTGGAACCACAGTTGACTAATGGGAGTCCAGCGACATAGCCATTATGCTAACTGCTAGTCCCATCTGCTGGTATTCTTGAGCAATGTGTCATTCCAGCTATTTGTAGTTTCCAGTTCTGTTCTCTTCATAACAAAATATTATTTTAGACTATTCATTAAAACCTGCAACAACTGTGAATTGTATCCTATTTAAAAGGATTTCCGGACCAGCAGTTAGTGTAATGGCTATGTCATTGAACTCCCATGTAGTCGACCTCGGTTTGAGTCCCGGACCTGGTGACTTAAACTCACGCCGGGCATGTGTGTGTGCATGCCCAAGACCCTGAGGAGAATGGAGGAGAAGGTATTGTGGTGTGGCCATCCCCCTGGGGGGGTGATTTCTCGCTTTCTGTCTCTCTGTCTCTCTCTGTCTTTCTGACGAGCGCATGCACCCTGTAGCAAAAACCTCTCCAAAAATAAATAAATAAATAAATAAATAAATAAAACAATTTCTACTGAACACGTTTAACTTGTTGTTGACTTTCCTTTTCCTCAGCTAATGAGGCCTCTCAACGCTCTGGATGAACTTTATCGACTGGTAGCCTCGTTCATCAGATCCAAGCGCACAGCTGCCTGTGCGAACACAGCGTGCAGCGCATCTGGAGTCGGGCTGCTGTCGGTGTCCTCGGAGCTGTGCAATAGGCTGGGCGCCTGCCACATCATCATGTGCAGCAGCGGCGTGCACCGGTGCGTGAGTGTCCTCGCCCTGAGGCCTCTTGGCTGGCCCGCGTTGTATTTCGCGTTTGTTTATAAGTTGGTCACAACTGCACACATTCAAAGGGCTCACGTGTATTTGGAATAGGTGTTGGATATTTTCTGGTTTTCATTTTTATAGATTCAATGACAAAGGAATACAGTCCTACCTTTATATAATCGTAGTCCAGAACCTAGTCCTCTTGGCATTTATAGTAACACATTGGTGTTTTTTTTTGTTTTTCGTTTTTAGAGGTTTTTGCTATAGGGCGTGTGCACTGACCAGACAGAGAGAGAGAGACAGAGAGACAGAAAGCAAGAAATCACCCCCTAGGGGGGATGGCCATGCTGCAATCCCTTCTCTTCCTTTCTCCTCTCGGGATTTTGGGCACGCACGCACACGCACCCAGCGTGAGTTTTAAGCCACCGGGTCCAGGATGCGAACCAAGGTCAACGACATGGGAGTCCAGCGACATAGCCATTACGCTAACTGCTGATCCCACACGTTGGTGTTTTAGGTACAAAAATATTCATTCGTTTTACACATTATGGGGATCTGCTTAGTAGGAGCTGACTCAACTAGCTTGAGTACTGTTTTTTCCCCTTCACTTGATAGACACTGTGCTCTTCAGTGGATTCAGTCTCTGTAACTAGATCCAGTGTTGGGAGTTAGATGCTGCTTGAGATTGCTGTTTGCTTCTTACTCCGAGCAAACTCAGATGGTCCAGGGATGCTGGATCTCTGCATGCTCTCTTGAAAATGCCAGGAGAACTCTGAATGGGCCCTATTCTGGGTGTGTCTTGGGTAGCCATGCTCTGCCTGGGGCAGCTAAGGTAGGTGTATTGAATCCATAAAACCATGTCAGACTCAAGGGACTTGTTATGTGAATGGCAATCCATGTGTCAAGTTCTCTCTTCACAACCATTTGCTCCTTTCTGCCTCTTCTCCATTTTCAAGGGGAAGGAAACCATGCAGTTGGAAGTGGTGGGGCAGAACTTTAGTCCTTTTCATCTGAGTAGGGAGCTAGCCTTTTGTCACGAGACACAGTCTCCTTGCAGGACAAGGCCCATTCAATTTTAAGAATGTTGTTTACTTATTCAAATTTACTTGCTATTTAATGCATGCGAGCGAATTCAGTTGGTGTTGGTGGTTGTGTGTTGTCATGAAGTGGAGACACATTCATGTTGGAGTCATAAAGCATGAGGAGCAAACAACAAAAAAATAGGGTTGGCCCTGAGGCACAGCAAGAACATGCTGCTCTAAAGAAGTCATATTCCACGGGTCATCCACACAAGTCCCAGTGGGCCCAGCCTGCCTGACACGCCAGGTCCATGTGCAAGTACCTAAGATCTGATGGGCTGGAGGACTAGAGCAAGGGGATTATGGTGTGACCAGACCCTGTGGACAGTAATCCTCTCTCACATGTACTATCATGAATAAAGGGGGAAAAATAGCAAAAATTATGATAACATAAAAAACTAATACCATAATGATAAAAAAAATCACATACCAAAAGCTAGAGTACAAGAAAACATAAATGCCTAGGAAAGTTATAGCTAAAGAATAAGATTCAAGGGAAAAATAGGAGATTTTTGAAATGGTTAGCTCTGGGAATTTTCCACAGAGTATGTGATGTTTAAATTGAATTTTGATGTATAGGGTTGTGAACGTAGTAAAAGGAGAAAGTCCATTTGTGGCAGCAACTAAGAAGCTGCTGTGAAATTCCATTAGACTTTTTTTTAAATTATTTAATTTTATTATTACAATCTTTTTTGTATTACATTGAATCACATATATCTTTACAGTGTATTTCATTTTTTTTTCCAGCACAATTAGCACGTATATCACTCAAGACAAAGACATTACTATCCACATCCTCATCATTAAATAGCTTTTCATCATTTTTTCAGATTATTATTGTTTATTCTCATTTTTTTAAACATTCAATCACAATATATCAGTTGACTTGTATAAAGGATTTACCCAACATGAAATACTTCTCAGACCAGTCCAGTTGAGAATACTACACATGTTATCATCAGCAGGTAATAAGCCATTTCTGTGTCCCACTAATGTCATGCCCCTCTATTTGCTCTTGCTATCCTTCTCTATACTCTTCCCTTCTCCCCCCACCCCCATTCCACATTGTCTTCAGCATTCATAACTATGTTCACTGCTTTTATGCCCTCCAATATTTTGATCTCTAACATAAAGTGTCAGTAGTTGGTATGCATTAAGTGAATCTATACAATATCTTTCTTTCATATCCTGGCTTGCCTCACTCAGCAATAGATCCTCCGTCTTTGACCACTTTCTATCAAATGCCAGGATTTTGGTTTTTTATGGCCGAGTAGTATTCCACAGAGTACATGTGCCACACTTTTTCCATCCATTCATGTTTGTGGACATTTGGGTTGGTTCTATGTCTTAGCAATCTTGAATTGATGTGCAAGCACTTTTCTTACTGAGCATTGTCCTGTCCTTTGGGTAGATACCCAGAATTGGGATTACTGGGTCAAATGGCAGTTCTATTTGTAGATCTTTGAGGAACCTCCATATTGTTTTCCACAGTGGCTGAACCAGTTTACATTCCCACCAAGAGTTTAGGAGAGTTCTCTTTTCCCCACATCCCCACCAATACTTATCACTTTTTGTATTTTTAATCTTCGCCGTTCTGACAGGGGTTAGATGGTATCTCGTGGTTTTAATCTGCACCTCACTTATGATGAGTGATGTTGAACATTTCCACATATGTTTTTTTGACTGTTCATATGTCTTCCTTTGAGAGATTTTTGTTCAGCTCATTTTCCCATTGTTTAATTGGGATAAACTTTTTCTTAAGTAAGCTGCTTGAGTTCCCTATAAATTATGGTTATCAGTCCCTTATGTGAGGTATATTTTACAAAAATATTTTCCCATTCAGAGAGCTGTTGATTTACACTTGTTACTATGTTCTTTGCTGTGCAGAAACTTCGTAATCTGATATCGTCTCACTTGTCTATTTTAGGGATTATTGCCTTTGCTTTGGGAGTCTTATTTAAGTAGTCTTTGCCAAACCCAGTATCTCTCAGAGTTTCCCTGGTGTTTTCCACTAGTAGTTTTATAGTTTGAGGTCTTAGGTTCAGATCATTGATTCAGTTTGAGTTGATTTTTGTTAATAGTGAAAGATGGGGGTTCAGTTTCATCTTTCTGCAGGAGAAAACCCAGTTTTTCCAGGACCATTTAATAAAAAGGTTTTCCTTTCCCAGTGGATTGGTTGGTATGCTTTGTCAAAATCAGTTGACTGTAAGCTTTGGTGTTTATTTCTGGGGTCTCTATTCTATTCCATTGGTCCACATGTCTGTTTTTGTGCCTATACCATACTGTTTTGATGACCACAGCTTTATAGTATATTTTGGGGTCAGGGAGTGATATGCCACCCACTCTACTCTTCTTATGCAGAATTACTTTGGCAATATGAGATCTTTTATGATTCCAGGGAAATTTTATGATTGTTTTTTTCTAGGTCTTTGAAGACTGTCTCTGGTATTTTGATTGGAATTGCATTAAATATGTAGATTAGTTTGGGTAGAATTGCCATTTTGATTATGTTAATTCTTCCAATCAGAAACATGTGATGTCCTTCCACTTTTTTATGTCCTTTTCAATATCTTTTTAAAAATTTTCATAGTTTTCTTTGTAAAGGTCTTTGACTTCCTTACTTCGATTTACCCATAGGTATCTTATACATTTTTTTTTCTGAGAGGTTTTCCGCTATAGGGCACGTGCGCTAGCCAGACAGAGAGAGACATAGAGACAGAAAGCGAGAAATCACCCCCCCCAGGGGGGATGGTCATGCCGCAATCCCTTCTCCTCCATTCTCCTCTTGGGATCTTGGGCACTCATGCACACGCGCCCGGCATGAGTTTTAAGCCACCAGGTCCGGGACATGAACCGCGGTCGACTACGTGGGAGTCCAGCGACATAGCCATTACGCTAACTACTGGTTCCCGGTATCTTATACATTTTGTGGGTATGGTAAAAGAGATTTCTTTCTTCAACTCTACTTCATGCAACTTGTTGTTCATATACAAAAATAATATAGATTTTTTTATGTTGATTTTGTATCCTGCCACTTTACTGTATTCATTTATTACTTTGAGAAATATTTTTGTGGAAATCTTTGGGTCTTCTAAGTATACCATCATGTCACCTGCAAATAAAGATATTTTCAGCTCTTTTTTGCCTATTCAAATGCCTTTTATATTTTTCTCTTTTCTGATTGTATTGGTAAGACTTCCAGCATTATATCAAAAAGTAGTGAAAAAAGTGGGCAGCCTTGTCTAGTACCAGTTTTTAGTGGAAAAGCTTTTAGGTTTCCCCTATTCAGTATAATGTTAGCTATAGGGTTTTTTTATATATGATGTTTATTGTGTTGCAAAATGACCCTCCTATACTAATCTTACTGAAAGTCTTAATCACAAAAGGATGTTTTAGTTTATCAAATGCTTTCTCTGCATCAATTGAAATGATCATATGTTTTTTTTCTTTCTTTCTGTTAATATGGTATATTACATTTATGGTTTTGTGTATGTTGAACCAACCTTGCATCCCTGGCAGAAAGCCTATCTGGTAGTGATGAATAATCTTTGTTATATGTTGTTGGATATGATTTGCAAGTATCTTACTGAGAATTTTTGCATCTATATTCATCAGAGATACTGGTCTGTAGTTTTCCTTTTTTGGAAATGAGGATGATGGAGGCTTCATAAAATGAATTGGGAAGGTTTCTTTCCTTGCAGATCTCTGGACATAATTTGAGTATAATGGGGTAAACTCTTCCTTAAAAGTTTGTAGAATTCAGAAGTGAAGCCATCCGGACCTGGGCTTTTCTTTGTTGGGAGGTTATTTATTACTGATTCAATCTCATGGCTGCTTATGGGTTTATTCAGGTTCTCTATGTCCTCCTGATTCAGTCTTGGTAGAGTATATGCATCCAGGAATTTGTCTATCTCCTCCATGTTCTCTTGTTTGTTGGCATATAGTCGCTCATAGTATCCTCTAATGACATTTTGCATTTCTATTATGTCTGTTGTAATGCTGCCTATTTCATCATGTATTTGATTTATCTGGTTTCTTTCTTCTTTATCAGTCTAGCTAAGGGTGTGTCAATTTTCTTAATCTTTTCAAAGAACCAGCTTTTGCTTTCATTTATTTCCTGTATAGTTCGTTTATTTTCTATTTCATTTATTTCTTCTCAAATATTTATGATTTCTTTTCACCTGGCATTTTTTGTTGTTCTTGTTTTTGTTTTTGAAAAAAAAAAAATCCCTGGGAACCAGCAGTTAGTGTAATGGCTATGTCGCTGGACTCCCACGTAGTCGACTGCGGTTCGCGTCCCAGACCCAGTGGCTTACAACTCACGCCGGGCGCGTGTGCGTGCGTGCCCAAGATCCTGAGAGGAGAATGGAGGAGAAGGGATTGCGGTGTGACCATCCCCCCCTGGGGGGTGATTTCTTGCTCTCTGTCTCTATGTCTCTCTCTGTCTGTCTGGCGAGTGTGCGCGCCCTATAGCGAAAAAAATCTCTCAAAAAAAAAAAAAAAATCCCTGAAGCATGATGTTAGGTTGTCTATTGCCACCTTTCCATCTTTTTCTTATGCGCACTAATTGCTATGAATTTCCCTTTTATGACTGTTTTTTTTTCTGTGTCCCATAGATTGTAGAAACTCCTGTACTCATTATCATTTGTTTCCATAAGTTTTTTTTAAATTTTTATTTCAGACTTAATTTCTTCAGTAGTTAAAAAGTCATCCAGAAGTAGGTTGTTTAGTTTGTGTATTTTCGAGGGTGCTTCTTGAAATTAAAATTGAGTTTAATTCCATCATGGTCAGAGAAGATACTGGATATAGTTTCTATGCCTTTGAATCTGTAAAGGCTTGATTTGTGTCCTATCATACAGTCAGTCTTTGAGAAGGTTCCATGCCAGAGTGAGAAAAACGTGTATTTTGTGGTCTTAGGGTCGAAATTTCTATAGATGTCTGTCAAGCCCATTTGATTTATAGTATCATTTAGGTCCTGTATCTCTTTATTTATTTTTTTGTCTAGATCTGTCTAAAGGAGACAATAGGTTGTTGAGATCCCCAACAGTTCCAGTGTTGCACCCTATCTCTCCTTTTAGCTCCAGCAGTCTCTCCTTCACATATTTAGGTGCTCCTGAGTTGGGTGCATATGTAAGTGTTATGTCTTACTGAATTAGCCCATTTACGATTATATCATGCCCTTCTTTGCCTCTTCTTACAGTCTTTGTCTTGAAACTTATTTTGTCTGAAATCAGTATCGCAACTCCAGCCTTTTTATTTGATTTCCATTTGCATGGAATATATTTTTCCAGCTCTTCACTTTTAGTCTATGTATGTCTTTATCCATAAGGTGTGTTTCTGGTAGAGGCAACAGGTAGAGGGTTTCTGTTTTTCTTTTTTTTAAAAAAAATCCATTCAGCCTGTCTGTGTGTCTTAATTGGAAAATTGAACCCATTAGCATTCAATGTTGTTATCGATATTTCTGAACCTGTTTCTGTCATTAAGTGAGCCATTTTCTTGGTTGTTACTTTGTTATCAAAACTGTCTGTCTGACTTTTTAGTTTTCCTGGTATAGCACTCTCTTTAGAACCTCTTGAAGAGCTAGCCTGGAGTTGGTAAATTCTTTCAGGTTTTGTTTATCTGAGAATTTTTTTTTTTAATCTTTTTTCCCACATGAAGGATAGTCTTGCCAGGTATAGTATTATTGGTTAAAATCATTTTTCATTTAACACTTTGACTGTATTTATCAATTCTTTCTTTGCCTGCATTGTTTCTGACAAGAGGGCCAATGTTAGCCCACTGGGATGACTTTGGTAAGTAACTTATGTTTCTCTCTTGCCAATTTTAGTATCTTGTCTTTGTTTGTAGTTTTGGCCAATCTGGCTATGATGTGTCTTGGAGAGGATCTTCTTGGATGCCGTCTATTTAGGGTCCTATATATTTCTTGGACCTTGCTATTCGAATGCCTCTCTAAGTTTGGAAAATTTTCCTTCCAGGATTTTATGAAATAAATTATCAATGCCCTTATTATTTTCTTCCTCTTCTGGGATACCAGTTATCCAGATGTTGAGGCGCTTGATGGTATCTAGTATTTCTCGTATAATTTCTTCATTTTTCTTGGTTGTTTTCTCTATTTTTTTATATTTTTTCTAGGTCAGAGGTTTTGTTTTCTACATTCGAGATTTGATCTTCTGTGTGATCAAATCTACTTTTAATACTTTCGAGGGAGGTTTTAATTTCCTGTATCACATTCTTCATCCTTAACAATTTCATTTGATTCTTTTTTTATGGTGTCTATTTCTTCATTCAAATAGCGAAAGAACTTCCTCATCTCCTGGAGCTCGTTATCTCTTTTCTCTTGCATCTCAATTAGTTTGGTCACTACAAATATTCTCTATTCCTTGTCTGACATTTCCACAACTTCCATTGTGTTGTCTGTGGGTGATGCAGAATTGATGTCTACCCTTGTAGGAGAGACATTTTGTTGATTGCTCATATTTCTTGTGCCTCTAGGATTGTTCCTAGTCATCTGATGATCTATATATTCATTCCTCAATTATTCAAGGTATCTCTGAGTGTTCAAAGGTATGCAGGAGTAGAAAATTGGTGATCTCTCTTCTGCTCCTCCTCCTGTTGCTCACCACTACGCTGTACTGTTGTCACTGGTCCAGGGTGACCCAAAGTCTTCCCCGTTTCTAAAGAACAGGTGCGACTCCAACTAAGCTGCTGAGCTGGACCAAAGGAAAGATCCAAATCTCCAAAGTGTCCTGAGAGTCCAAAGGCAAGTGGGGAGGGGATGAGCCAAGGCTCCCCGCCGTTAGGACCTGCAGCCACAGGCAGCCTGGTGTCTGGCAAGGCCAAGCACTTGAACCAATATCCACAGATTCCATTAGACTTGATATGACCAAGTTCTAGTACTCGGGTCCTACACAGCACAATCTTGCTTACAGAACATGGCGAGACTATTTCTCTGAAAGGAGCAGTGCATTTTTGTGCCTGACAAACTATATGGAATTTTCCTTTTCATTTTAATTTCTATGTACTTTGTGCTCTATTAAAAGCCTTTGAAGAGCATAATTGAAAATATCATGTGCAACTGAATAAATGAAATATTATTTTGTAACTTTACTAGAAGAGAAGTGATCACTCCCTTCTGACAAATCCATCTTCATTCCATCTGTTCCCATTCATTCATTCTTTCATTCTTTGTTCATTCAGTACACGTGCATTGAACACTAATACCAATTATCTATTAGCATCCTTCTAGTCGCAGGGATATGGTATTGAAAATAAATAGTTTTTACGCTAATATAATGTACATTGTAGGGTAAGCAGTGGTTAAGACACTGGACTCCCACTTTATTGATTGCATTCAAGTCCCAAACCCAGCAGTTTAAAAACCATGCTGAATGCATATGCATGTGTCCACCAAATCCCAGGAGGAGAATGGAGGAGAAGGAAACCCCCCAGGGTGAATGGCCACACCACAGTCCCTTCTCCTCCATTCTCCTCTCAGGATCTTGGGCATGCACACACATATACCCAGCGTGAGTTTTAAGCCACCGGATCCGGGACTCAAACCGCGGTCGATTACTTGGGAGTCCAGCGACATAGCAATTACACTAACTGCTGGTCCCCAGAACTAATATATAGTATATATAATATTTTAAATAAAATGTACATTGTGTTGGGGAGAAGTAGATGATAAAGTAAATATGTGTATATGTAATGTGGCAGGTGGAATAAATACAAAAGAGAACAGTAATAAGATGATCGAAAGATGAGAGGATAGGAAAACAGGGTACACCATTCTATGGGTTACTCTCTAAGAAAAGAAGGAGTGAGTTGTGCCAATATCTCAGAGAAAAAAAACATTCATTCACAGGGAATAGTATAAATGTTCTCAGGTGATCATGAGACTAATATGTTCAAGGAAGCAAGGAGCCCATTGTGGCCTCAACAAAGTGTCATGGCCTTCCTTGATCGTTTGGGTTCTTCTGTTACCTGGTACCAAATGGTATTTTTCTGAAGACTGGGTACACTAAGACAACGCAGGAGACACTTTGGATTTTGAAACTACAAGCATATACTCTTCGCTCGGAATTAATTTACTGAAAGTAATTGAATTAAATCTGCCATTTCATCCTAGAGACCATGACCAAGTCGTCCAAATTACTCTCTCAGATGTTCCATGAGCAATTTTAGAACTTGACTTGTGCTGTATAAGGAAACAGATCAATGTCCTGCAACTATTTATAATTGCTGTATTCATTGATTGATGTGTTAGAATCATAAATAATACTGAAATTTAAAATAGCTTGGCTTTTTTCATTTCTGCAATTTGAATATATATATAACTTTAGTTCATTAATTTGGAGAGATATTTACTAAGGTGTAGGCACTAAAACCCTATGATAGGTGCTGAATTTAATTTAAAACTATTTGAACATCATAGTTTTATTTCTCTATTATGTAGAATAAAATGGGAAAGTAGCATCTTTAGTTTTTAAGGGAAGGCTGTGCTTAGAGATTTCATGGTGATAAAATGTGTGCTAATTTATATTGGAACTCAAAAATCCTACAGAAGGCTGTTCCTAAAATAGTCCCACAGTAATTCTAATTCAGACAGAGAAGAACCCAAGCAGATCCACACCTGCATGAAACATTTAACACAGAGGCTTACCCTCAAGTTCTGACATGGGGGAGAAATTCACAGTGTGAATCAGAATAAATATTACGCAAGCTATTTTTGTCGTTTATTTTTAAAATCAAAATGAAAAATAGTCAGCAATATGGTATTCACAGTATTCAGTTTCTTGCCTTTTCTGATTTATATTAGGCAAAAAAAAATAGGATCTAAAATAGTTTTTTTAGGTATTAAGTTGTACTGCATATATTTGATATTACAGGGAAGAATGTGGATTTTTGAAATGAAAATGCAGATTTAATTAGCATTAATGTCTAGATGTTCTAACACCAACCTGAGTCACATGCCGAAGCTACATACAACAGTGAATATGAGATTAGTAATAATAGAATTCAGAATTAATTATTAAAATCTTCTCAGAGCATTTATCCTGGCTTTGTTGATATTAAATTCTCTTTCCTAGGGCAACCCTTTGTGAATTACAAGTCTTCTGATGAACTTTCCTGTCCCTAATCCCTTCAACCATCTACTTCAACCAAGTCTAATGTTTCCATTGCTACTGAGTTGTAGAATAAGATGGTCCCTTCTAGATAAAATTTTTGTTCTCTTTTCCTAAGTTTATTTATTTATTTCTTCTATGAGAAATAGAGTCACCCCCAACAGGGTCCTCACACCTTGATCCACTCCCAACACCAAACAGCCTGTATAACACAAATGCACAACTGGCATGCACAGAAAGATCCCCCAGGATTCAAACCTGGGACTTTCCCCATATGAGTTCAGTTGCATTTTACTGTGCCACCCCTAGCTGCTGAGTTTTGCCTTTTAATTAATATAAACATGTTTCAAAGGTAGTTTAATAAGTAGAAAAAATGCATTCAAGTCCCAAACCCAGCAGTTTAAAAACCATGCTGAATGCATATGCATGTGTCCACCAAATCCCAGGAGGAGAATGGAGGAGAAGGAAACCCCCCAGGGTGAATGGCCACACCACAGTCCCTTCTCCTCCATTCTCCTCTCAGGATCTTGGGCATGCACACACATATACCCAGCGTGAGTTTTAAGCCACCGGATCCGGGACTCAAACCGCGGTCGATTACTTGGGAGTCCAGCGACATAGCAATTACACTAACTGCTGGTCCCCAGAACTAATATATAGTATATATAATATTTTAAATAAAATGTACATTGTGTTGGGGAGAAGTAGATGATAAAGTAAATATGTGTATATGTAATGTGGCAGGTGGAATAAATACAAAAGAGAACAGTAATAAGATGATTGAAAGATGAGAGGATAGGAAAACAGGGTACACCATTCTATGGGTTACTCTCTAAGAAAAGAAGGAGTGAGTTGTGCCAATATCTCAGAGAAAAAAAACATTCATTCACAGGGAATAGTATAAATGTTCTCAGGTGATCATGAGACTAATATGTTCAAGGAAGCAAGGAGCCCATTGTGGCCTCAACAAAGTGTCATGGCCTTCCTTGATCGTTTGGGTTCTTCTGTTACCTGGTACCAAATGGTATTTTTCTGAAGACTGGGTACACTAAGACAACGCAGGAGACACTTTGGATTTTGAAACTACAAGCATATACTCTTCGCTCGGAATTAATTTACTGAAAGTAATTGAATTAAATCTGCCATTTCATCCTAGAGACCATGACCAAGTCGTCCAAATTACTCTCTCAGATGTTCCATGAGCAATTTTAGAACTTGACTTGTGCTGTATAAGGAAACAGATCAATGTCCTGCAACTATTTATAATTGCTGTATTCATTGATTGATGTGTTAGAATCATAAATAATACTGAAATTTAAAATAGCTTGGCTTTTTTCATTTCTGCAATTTGAATATATATATAACTTTAGTTCATTAATTTGGAGAGATATTTACTAAGGTGTAGGCACTAAAACCCTATGATAGGTGCTGAATTTAATTTAAAACTATTTGAACATCATAGTTTTATTTCTCTATTATGTAGAATAAAATGGGAAAGTAGCATCTTTAGTTTTTAAGGGAAGGCTGTGCTTAGAGATTTCATGGTGATAAAATGTGTGCTAATTTATATTGGAACTCAAAAATCCTACAGAAGGCTGTTCCTAAAATAGTCCCACAGTAATTCTAATTCAGACAGAGAAGAACCCAAGCAGATCCACACCTGCATGAAACATTTAACACAGAGGCTTACCCTCAAGTTCTGACATGGGGGAGAAATTCACAGTGTGAATCAGAATAAATATTACGCAAGCTATTTTTGTCGTTTATTTTTAAAATCAAAATGAAAAATAGTCAGCAATATGGTATTCACAGTATTCAGTTTCTTGCCTTTTCTGATTTATATTAGGCAAAAAAAAATAGGATCTAAAATAGTTTTTTTAGGTATTAAGTTGTACTGCATATATTTGATATTACAGGGAAGAATGTGGATTTTTGAAATGAAAATGCAGATTTAATTAGCATTAATGTCTAGATGTTCTAACACCAACCTGAGTCACATGCCGAAGCTACATACAACAGTGAATATGAGATTAGTAATAATAGAATTCAGAATTAATTATTAAAATCTTCTCAGAGCATTTATCCTGGCTTTGTTGATATTAAATTCTCTTTCCTAGGGCAACCCTTTGTGAATTACAAGTCTTCTGATGAACTTTCCTGTCCCTAATCCCTTCAACCATCTACTTCAACCAAGTCTAATGTTTCCATTGCTACTGAGTTGTAGAATAAGATGGTCCCTTCTAGATAAAATTTTTGTCCTCTTTTCCCAAGTTTATTTATTTATTTCTTCTATTCTCTTTTCCTAAGTTTATTTATTTATTTCTTCTATGAGAAATAGAGTCACCCCCAACAGGGTCCTCACACCTTGATCCACTCCCAACACCAAACAGCCTGTATAACACAAATGCACAACTGGCATGCACAGAAAGATCCCCCAGGATTCAAACCTGGGACTTTCCCCATATGAGTTCAGTTGCATTTTACTGTGCCACCCCTAGCTGCTGAGTTTTGCCTTTTAATTAATATAAACATGTTTCAAAGGTAGTTTAATAAGTAGAAAAAATTCCCAAATTTTATATTCTATTTCATTTTTATTTTGATCATCTTTCATATTTTTTCTTTTATCAAAAAATATATATTAGAACATAATTTTTATTAGTGTATATAGTAACTTAGGTCATTTGTGCTTCTATAACAAAATTTCTGAGGTTGAGTAATTTACAAAGAACAGAAATTTATTCCCTCACAGTTCGAGAGTCTAGAAAATCAAAGGTCAGGGCACCACCAACTTTGGTGTCTGGTGAAGATTTTGATGTCTGCTTCCAAGATGGCACCTTGAACACTGTGTCCTTACATGCTAATCTATTCATGAGCATTCTACCCTTATGACTTAATCATCTCCTTAAAGCCCTACTTTTTTTTTTTTGAGAGGTTTTTGCTATAGGGCGCGTGCGCTCGCCAGAAAGACAGAGAGAGACATAGAGATAGAAAGCGAGAAATCACCCCCCACGGTGGATGGTCATGTCACAATCCCTTCTCCTCCATTCTCCTCTTGGGATCTTGGGCACACATGCACATGTGCCTGGCGTGAGTTTAAGCCACCGGGTCTGGGACTCAAACTGCAGTCGATTACATGGGAATCCAGCGACAGAGCCATTACCCTAACTGCTGGTCCCAAAGAACTACTTTTTAAAACGGGTTGAATAGCCCTTATTTGAAACACTTGGGACCCAAGTGTTTGGATTGGGGATTTTTCTGAGTTTTGGAATATGGTATTTGCATATGTGTAATGAAGTATCTCAAGAATGGGATCCAAGTCTAAACACAAAATTCATTTATTTTTACATATAGTCATAGCTTGGATTTGGTTCCAGACCACTGCAATAAAAAATTTTCAGGAAGGCAAGTCACATGAATTTTTTTTGTTTCCCAATGCACATAAAAGTTGTGTTTACACTATGATTTAGTCTGAGTAGACTACTGCATACCATGTAATAGTATTATGTCTGACTATATATATATATATATGTATGTGTGTGTGTGTGTGTGTGTGTGTATACATATATATATGCCTTCAATTAAAAATACTTTATTGATAAAAAATGCCAAAGATCTTCTGAATCCTCAGCATTTCATAATCTTTTTGTGGGCAGAGGGTCACACCTCAGTGTTGATGGCTGTTAACTGATCAGAATGGTGGTTACCAAAGGTTGGGTGGTTGTGGAAATCTCTTAAAAATAAGACAACAGTGGGACCAGCAGTTAGCGTAATGGCTATGTCGTTGAATTCCCATGTAGTCAACCGCAGTTTGAATCCCGGACCCGGTGGCTTAAACTTATGCCAGGTGCGTGTGTGTATGTGCCCAAGATCCCGAGAGGAGAATAGAGGAGAAGGGATTGCATCATGGCTATTCCCCCTGGGGGTTGATTTCTCCCTTTCTGTCTCTCTCTCTGATTCGGGTGGGTCGCACGCCCCCAAAGCAAAAACCCCCCCAAAAAAAAAAAAAAAAAAAAAGACAACAGTGATGTTTGCTGCATTAATTAACTCTTCCTCTCACAAAAGATTTCTGTGTTATATGCAGTATTACTTAAAACATTTTTTTCCCACAGTAGAACTTCTTTAAAATTTGGAGTCAATCTTCTTAAATCCAGTCACTGATTTTCAAGTATGTTTATATAGCAGTATAAATCGTTTGTGATCATTTCAATAGTGTTTCCAGCATCTTCATTAGGAACATATTCCATCTCAAGGAACCATATTTTTGTTCATCCATAAGAAGCAAGTCCTCATCCATTAAAGTTTTATCATGAGATTACAGCAATTCAGTCATATCTTTAGGCCAAACTTATAATGTTAGTTCTTTCGCTGTTTTTATCACATCTGCAGTTACTTTCTCTACTAAAGTCTTGTACCCTTCAAAGTTATCCATGAGTGGGACCAGCAGTTAGCGTAATGGCTGTGTCGCTGGACTCCCACGTAGTCAACCGCAGTTCGCTTCCTGGACCCAGTGGCTTAAATCTCACGCCGGGCGCGTGTGTGTGCATGCCCAAGATCCCGAGAGGAGAATGGAGGAGAAGGGATTGTGGCGTGGTCATCCCCCCTCGGGAGTGATTTCTCGCTTTCTGTCTCTTTCTGTCTGTCTGGTGAGCGCACGTGCCCTATAGCAAAAACCTGTCAAAAAAAAAAAAAAAGTTATCCATGAGGACTAAATTAACTTCTTTCAAACTCCTGTTAGTTGGTATTTTGACTATGTCCCATGAATCACAAATACTCTTGAAGCAATCTAGAATGGTGAATACTTTCTGTAAGGTTTTCAATTTAGTTAGCCCAGATCCATCAGAGGAATCACTGTTTATGGTAGCCATAGCCTTTTGAAATATATTTCTTAAATAATAAGGTTTGAGAGTCAAAATGACTCCTTGATCATGGCATACAGAATGGATACTGTATTAGCAGGTTTGAAAACAACATTAATCTCCTCATGTATATCTCCATCAGAGCTCTTGGGCTACCAGGTATATCATCACTGAGTTGTAATTTTTTTTAAGACTTTTTTTTTTTTTTTTTTTTTTGAGCAAAAAGAGACATAGAAAAGGAAAGCAAGAAAGCAAGCCACCAGGTCTGGGATTTGAACTATGGTCAGCCATGTGGGAATCCAATGCCTTTAACCACCATGTCATCTGCCAGCCCCAAGGTGTAATGTTTTTAAAGGTTTTTGTTAGATTGTTTTTGTCTGAGCAATAGTGGGTTTAAAATATTCAGTGAACCGTGCTGTAAACAGATGTGCTGTCATTCAGGCTTTGTTGTTCCATTTATAGAACATAGGCAAGGTAGATTTACCATTATTCTTGAGGGTCCTAGGATTTTCGAAATGGTATATGAGCATTGGCTTCAACTTAAAGTCACCAGCTACATTAGCCCCTAACAAAGAGAGTCAGCCTATTTTTCAAAACTTTGAAGCCAGGCATTGACTTATTTTTAACTACAGAAGTCTGGGATGACACATTTCATGGAAGAAGACTGTTTCGTCTACATTGAAGATTTGTTGTTTAGTATACTAAACACATTTATCAATAATCTTAGCTGTGCCTTCTGGATGTTTTGATGAAGATTCTACATACTTGTTGCTTCACCTTGTACTTTTATGTTATGCAAGTGTCTTCTTTCTCTAAACCTCTGCTGGCTTCCTACTTTTCTTCTTCATCTTCTCCATCTTCCTGCCCTCTCAGTCTTTATAGAATGTTAGAGCCTTGCTCTGAAGTAGGCGTTGGCTTAAGAGAATGGTGTGGCTGATTTAATCACCCATCCAGACCACTAAAATTTTCTCCATTTCTGCAACAAGGCTGTTTTGCTTTCTTATCATTTGTATGTTCACTGAAGTAGTACTTTTAATTTCCTTCAAGAACTTTTTCTTTTCATTTAAAACTTGACTATTTGTTTGGCCCAGGGAGCCTATCTTGGCTTTCATCATGGTTTTCTCACTAAGTTTCCACATTTCTAGTTTTTTATTCAAAATTATAGACATGCAACTCTTCCTTTCCCTTGAGCACTTAGAAGACATCGTAGGGTTATTAGTTAGCCTCAGTCAATATTTTTGTGTCTCAGGAAATAGACCTGACTAGAGGGAGAGATATAGCCAATGGGTGGAGCAGTCAGCACAGGCACAGCATTTATTAAATTCATTGTCTTATATGGGTGTGGTTCATGGTGCACTCCCCCAGATTACAATAACAGCATCAGAAATTGCTGACCACCATAACCTATATAAAAATGGGAAGATTTGAAAGAAATTCTGTGACAATTATCAAAATGTGATGCAGAGACACAAAGTGAGCCTGTGCTCTGGAAACAGGGTGACAATAGGTCCAACACAGGGTTGCCACAAACATTCAATTTGTGAAAAACACAAGAGTCTGCAGAGTGCAGTAAAGCAAACTGCAATAAAATGAGGTATACCTATACGTCATACCATAGCCTGGAGGTAATTGTGTACAATATTTTTATATTGTAGCATTTTGACTCTGACCTGCCACAGAGGTTAAGTGTGGAATTTTCCAGTTACGGCATCATGTCAGCACTCAGAAATCTGTTTCGGATTTAGGAGCATTTTGGATTTCAGATTTTCAAATTGGGGATGCTTAATTTATGCTATCACACTGGTCATTAAGTTTGAACATATGAAGTTGGAACAACAAATCAGACCATTACATATACTTTAATAATCTGCTTTAGGCTCATAGCAGTTTTATATATATATTTTCAAAATGTGCACAGACATTTTCATTCTCATTTTAATTTTCTGCATATTTTTTCAACCAGTTAGTATACCAAAATTTACTGAACTATTAGCTTAGTGATTTCTTTCTCCATTGCACATAATGTTTATAAAGAAGCATCTTTTTATATGCTGCTGTTCAAGTTTCAGTTTTATTTTTCATTAGGCAAAAAAACAAAAATATTCTTCAGGTAGAATTGCTGTGTCATAGAGTATGAACATTTTTGGGTAATGTGAGTCTTCAAAAGGTTCATGGCAAATACTTATTAGGAATAAACTACATATGAATTTCAAATCTTTTAAATCAATATGAACATGTATTTAATTCATTTTTTTTCCACAAAATTTTTGCAGCTCCCGAAAAGATTGTCCTCATGTGCAAACCAGCCAGTAAAGAGGACCGTTCTGAAGCACTCTCATTCTTCCCCTGTCTTCAGAGGGTCTTCAAATCCACTTAGAGATGGATGTATGATTATATTTCTTCATTAGATGTACAGTTATGTTTCAGTAGAGATTTTATTTATTCTGTTTTATTAACAAATGACAGTACTTAATATTTTTTGCGTTTTTGTTCCTACAGAGATTTATGCTATTTATATTATGCACATACCTGTTTTATACATAGTTATTTTTTGCCAAATTGAAGCTTCTTAAGGTATTGAATAAGCACTCTGGCTTTTTAACTTCTCTCTTGTACCCGTGCCAGTTATTACAGGCAATCAAAGAGCTTGCTTCAGGGATTTCTAAATTTTCTCTTTATTTCTTAACTGCAGCATCCTTCCATTCAATGCAGTATTTTAATTTGTTTTGGTTCTTTATTCCTACCCCTGCTTAATAGCCAACTGTTTTTCTTTAACCAATATAAATCAGTATTCTACACATGTTATAATACTTGAAGCATGAGTCTTAGTGAGTCTAAAAACAAAGATGCCATTTTCCTCCCTCTCTTTTGTTTCTTTAGCCAGTGGGAATGAGTGGGTAGAAATTTCTAGAGGCTACCTGAAAGAATAAAGGCCGTGTCAAAGAAATTGTTAGTGAGACCAAGAAATCTGAAATCAATGTTTCCATCTAAGAACTTGTCTCAGGGAGTTTTTGTCCTCATACTCTTCACTCCGTATTTTTCAATACTGGGCTTTCAGCCATGTCAGACCCTTGGTGTGGCCAGGTGGGAAGGTGGGTGGTTGGAGCTCAGGCCTCCTGATTCTGTTTAGGCTGTGATGTCTTTGGACCAAAACACTACAGATGTAGAAATATGAATTACTTTTGTCTCTGTGCTTTGTTTCTCTGTGCTTTGTTGTGAAGGTAAATCTTCTCCAGGAAACAAGATTCTGCATTTTTAACTAGCATGCCTGACGTTCTGTGATCCAATGGGGATTGTTAGTAGAACCATCAAAGGGCATCACTGCATCAGAGGTTCACTTGCACCCAGCTTCATTTGGTGGGCATCACGACCACCCTGTGTATAGAGCCCCACACAGGGGTGAGAAGGAAGCAGTCTGGCAAGGCCAGTCTGTCACCATTGTTAAAATACAAAATAACCATGAATGTCAAGCTTGCTATTGACTATGTCATTGACTGTATTAGGCTGGTTTTCTTTACTACACTGTAGAAATTAGCTTTGAGGCCAGCTGCTGGTGTGGTGGTTAAAGCACTGGACTCCCACCTGGCCAACTGTGGTTTGAGTCCCAGACCTTGTGTGCTCAAACCAGGCAGTTTAAAACACATGACAGGCACTTTGTGTGCATGCATGCCCAAAATCCCAAGAGGGGAATGGAAGAGCAGGGACTGTGGCATGGCCATCCCCCAAGGAATTATTTCTCACTCTCCTTCATTTATGTTTCCCTTCTGTAGCACATGCACCCTATGGCAAAAACTTTAAAAGATTTATGTTTCCCTTCTGTAGCACATGCATCCTATGGCAAAAACTTTAAAAAAAAAAAAAAAAAAAAAAAAGAGAAATTTGCTTTAAAATGTATATAAAGTTGTGGCAAGTAAAGGCCATATAGGCAGAGGTAAATCAGTATATCTACATAGCACCACTAAATTGAAAGGGATCTGTTTCCAAAAGGCACTTATTTCTTGTTTGCCTGGAAGTTGAAATATATTTTCACATTTAACAAAATTACAAATGCAGGTTGAATTTTCAGAGTCATGTGTCTCTGTCCCCAGCCAACAGATGCTTGTATAACCTATCATGTAACCATAGTACAGGCCCTGAAGGATCAGCACTTGTTAGAGTGAACTCTAGAAATTAACATATAAAGACAACTAAAAAGAAAGTTATCAGTGTGGTTACTAGAATCGTTTTCATTTCAAATGAAGATAAATAATACAGTGATTCTCAGTTCATATAGACTATTTTAAAAGTCTTATGTAAGTAACTATCAATTGATGATTTTAAAAATTACTTTTGTTTGAATTTTTAAAGGACTCGTTCTTAGTAATATTTTATAATGTCATTATGATGACATCAAAGGACAAACTGACAAATAGGCCCAGATTAGGTAATGCAGAGTCTTGTGAAAGTGGGGCATTCAAGGTAACCCGACGTAGGTAATCAGAGTCCTAATAGGACAGACGGTGAAGCTGCATCTTTTTTTCCCATGTTATAAAACTTGAAGCACAAGTCTCAGCGAGCCTAAAAGCAAAGATACCAATTTCCTCCCTCTCTATTGTTTCTGTTTCTTTAGCCAGTGGGAATGAGTGGGTAGAAATTTCTAGAGGCTACCTAAAAGGATAAAGCTATGTCAAAGAAATTGTTAGTGAGGCTCTGGGGACTTCTATTTGTACGTTAGACTCTGGATGGAACAGGAGATAAAATAAATAAACTACTTCAATAAGTAAATGAAGGTTTCAAATATATTCATTTATTGTATTGTCAGAAAAGTCATGATGTATTTTTTCTGTTTTCTACACAAAAATATATCATGATGTTTCCAACTACCCAACATTTTTGTGTAAAAAAAAAAATTTAAGAGATTAGTAATAAGATTAAAAGAGAGACTTGAATTTTAAATCACTAGCAAGATGGCTAAATGGAACAGAAGAAACATTTCTGCTAGCTCATGGTCTCTGGGTATTATACATTCCCAACAAGAAGTTGTTCTAAAATTATGCTCCCTCTTGGAAGGGGAAAAGTAAAATACTCCCTAATGGGGCTCTAGTGCAAAGACAAAGTCTGCTCATGATAGACTGGTAGCATTATCTGTTCCTAAATGTAAATCACAGTTACTCTGATAGGCTCCCTAGATTTATATCATATTTATATTATATATTTTACTCAATAATACAAGATGCAGATCAATACTATAATTTATTCTAATTTTGTCAGCCAGGTAAGTAACATGGTTCTGTTAAAATTATAGATAAAAATTAGATATTTGAAGTACAGTAACATTTCTTTTACTTTTTTTCATTTTCTTTTATACATTAAATCACATTATTTAGCTTACAAAATTAATATTTCAACAGGTGAACATTTCTCCCTAGTACAGTTGATAAAAACTTCAAAATCTTCAACAGATAATACCACATTTCTTTGTCCCATCAATGCTTTGCTTCTCTATTTTTCTTCTAAATGTCCTTCCTCAGACCCTCCTCTTTCACACACACTATATCTGGTATTTACATGTATATACTGTGTTTCTATATCCTTTAGTCAATTAGTTTCAGTCATAGAGTGCGGACACTCGGTATATATTAAGTGGAGACATACAATGCCTCTCCTTCATAGCCTGACTTGCTTTACTCAGCAGTAAATCTTCCATATTCATCCACTTCCTGTCAAAAGCCATGGATTTGTTGTTTTTTAGGCTGAATAGCATTCCATAGAGTGTATGTGCCACAATTTTTCTATCTATTGATCTGTTCATGGGCATTTGGGTTGTTTCCATAACTTAGCAATTGTGAATAGTGCTGCAATAAGCATTGATGTGCAAGCACTTTTCTGATTAAGTATTCTTCTGTCCTTTGGGTAGATACCAAGGAGTGGGATTGCTGGATCATATGGTAGTTCTATTTGTAGATTTTTGAGGGATCTCCAAATTGTTCTCCACAGTGGCTAGACCAATTTACATCCCCACCAGCAGTGTAAGAGAGTTCCCCTTTCACCATACCCCCCACCACATACCCTGGCCAGCACTTAGCATTTTTTTTTTTTAAATCTTACTCATTCTGACTGGGGCTATATGGTATCTCATTGTTGTTTTGATCTGCATTTCCCTTACAATGAGGGATGTTCAGCATTTTTTCATATGCCTTTTAGCTATTTGTATGTCATCTTTAGAGAGTCATTTTTTTCAACTTATTCTCCCATCTTTTAATAGAATTTCTTTTACTTTTTACTTCATCTTTTACAAAGGTCCTTTCTCCTAAGACATTGGTCACATTTGCATGTGATATTGTCATGTAACCTAGATTGTTTTTGCTTGAATGATATGTAGCTCGATATATTAATATAGTAAATTGTTTTATTTTTGGTTGGCCCTAGAGTACAGTAGGTAAGTCCTGGACATAGCGAATTGGATCCCACATGACTGACAGAAGTTCAAGTCCTGATCACAGCCTCTTGAAAAACACACTGAACATGTATGTGCGTATGCCCCAAATCCTAATAGGACGGAGATAGAAGAAAAACAACTGTGGCATGACTGTACCCCACTGAGGCTATGCTTTTATGCTTTCTGTCTTTCTATATCATGAGCACAGGGGCCCTCTAGCAATTAGCAAGAAGAAAAATTATGTTTTATTTTAAGATGTCCATGTTTCCTTAAAATTAGGCATGCTGTGCATGATGATTAATAATAATTATGAAGCATGACACCCTATTGCTTTGGTTTCTAGTTCTGACCTTGAGGAACCAGGCCATTTTGATCAGGTAGACCTTAATTTCAGGACATATAAAATGAGAGTTTAGGCCAGAGCAGGTGACACCATGGTAACCCCACACTCTGCAATCCTGAGGCCTTGGTGAGGAGGTCCCAGTTTTGCAGGCTGAGTTCTTCCTCTACCCACTGGTTATGCATGATTTACCAAGGAGACTCAACCCATGGGGTGTCCACATGGGCTGAGAGGGTCCTGGGCTTTGCACAGAAAAGAATTCAAGAGCCATCCTTTGAGAGAGCAATGCAGGTTTATTAAGGAAAGTGCTCAGAGCAGACTGCTCCATAGGTGGAGTGGGCCTTTTGAGCAGAGATGGGTGAATAGTTTAGTTCCCTCCTTGGGTGGACAGGTTCAGGGAATAAACCCAGGCATGGCTTCCACTGCCCACCACTTCCCTGGCTGCAAGCCTCAAGAGGAAAGGGAAAACTTACCCAAAAGAATGACAGAAGGATTACCCCACAGGCAGCACAGCCCCAAACTGCAATGGCTGTCTGGGTCATATGGCATGGCTTAGCGCCAAGTTACTAAATGGCAGTTTGGTCATAACTTTTTCAGAAAGGGGCGGTGGTTTCCTGGAACCCCTTTCCTCTCTCATTTTCAGGCCTGATTAAGGTAGCTCTGGTCATTGTCACAGTTGTTGTCAACTGTCAGGTTTAAGTGGAAGTGTCATTTACCCACTGCAGCGGGATGAGGGATAATGAATTTAAAGATTAGGCAGTGGTCTTTAAGGCGCCATCTGTTCTGACCAGCTCAGAGCAGGCTCTCAGCCACCTAGCATCCCTCAGGTTTGAGTCTGTGTTTGGGATGTTCCTCACCTCAGTCTCTTCCTAGCTCACATGCATGTGCATGATCCTGGCTGGCTGAGGCTGGGGGCTAGGATTGTGGCGTGAAGACCCTGCTGGGGTGGCTCCTTCTTTTTCTGTCCACCTCTTTTAGAAGAGAAATAGATAAATAATCTTTAAAAGAACATGAGTTTAGGGAACCAGCAGTTAGCATAATGGCTATGTCGCTGGACTCCCACGTAGTCGACCACGGTTCGCGTCCTGGACCCGATGACTTAAAACTCACGCTGGGCACGTGTGCGTGCGTGCCCAAGATCCCGAGAGGAGAATGGAGGAGAATGGATTGTGGCGTGACCATCCTCCCTGGGGGGTGATTTCTCGCTTTCTGTCTCTATGTCTGTCTGGCCAGCGCATGCGCCCTATAGCAAAAACCTCTCCAAAAAAAAAAAAAAAAGAACATGAGTTTATTTGTGATTACCTCCCATCATTAAAACTGGACATGCCTAGATGTTAGGTTAAACATACCTTGCTAAAATAATCTGAATATATCATTACTAGTTTATTACATCTGGATTTGCTAAGCCCGATTTTACTGTCTGAGCATATAAGTAAAATTTAAGTATTAGTATTTATATCACTCTTTCATATTAATATCTGTATTGCTAACTTTATTTGCATTTAGCTATTTAACAATGATAAATATGGAATATAAGTTCAAATCTATTAAGAAGGGCCAAGTTTTTCAATAATTATTTTAAATGAACTGTAATTATTGTTTTTCCTAAATCTCCAAAATTACATTAAAAACAAAATTCAATCCAGTAACTTTCTGGGATGTGTTCCTGAGGTTTCCAGCTTAACGGTTTTATAACTGCTCTAATAAATGTCATAACCAACTCTGTCATCTTTCAGAGAAGAGGAAAACATGTGGGTCTCACCTACATGTTTCCCTTTGCATGTTAAGAACTGTCTCTGTTGCAGACCTAGAGCAGGAGAGCAGGTGGTATGGAGGAAGCTGAAAAAGGAAGCAGCAATTTCTGCTTTTGAGTGTTAATCGGAAATGGGGGACATCTCAAGTATTCAGGAGGAATACAGAAGCGAGAGCTTTAAATCCTGTTAAGCAGGATCAGGAGCGAGGTAACACCTATTATGGGTTTTAAAGCATGAAAGGTGTTCCCAGGTGATGGAAATGGAGAAGGATAATTTAGAGCAGAGAAAAGTCTGAAAAGATAACTCCGAGGTGTGAAATAGCTATGTGGCTGGAGGCCACAGGAAATAGTGCACTATGCTGGGCAGTGAGGCCAGAGCCGAGGGGTGCTGAAAGATACTGCTGGTGACTTTGGGCCAGCCAGTGGCATGATTAAAGCAGTTGGGTCCCATATGGCCAACTATGCCATCTGAGTCCTAGACCTGGAGGCCTGAAAAACACACCAGGGAGCTTGCATATACAGAATTCCCAAAGGAGGGAGAAGTGGAGGAGAAGAGATTGCAACATGACTAGTCCCCATCTGGGGAGAGGTACTTTCTCACTTTCTCTCACTCTCTCTGACTCTCTTTCTCTGCCTATCTCTGTCTGGTGAGTGCATATGCCCTCTGGCAAATTAAAAGAGAGAGAGAGAGAGACCGGACCAAAAGGATGGAGACATAAGTGTGTGTGTGTGTGTGTGTGTGTGTGTATACACACACACATATATGTATATATTTATCAGAAAAGTTTATATATACACAGTTGTCAGAAAAGTTATGATGTATTGTTTGTGTGCGTGTGTGTGTGTGTGTGCGTGTGTGTGTATTTAGAGAGAGACAAAGGATTTACAGGAGAGTCAGCTTGCTCAGTTGCGAAGGCCAAGTCCACGAAGGCTGTCTACAAGCTAGAGCATGGGGGAACTGGTCACGAGGCTTAGTCCGAGTTGGGAGGTCTGAAGTTAAAGACTTGAACCCCTGGGCTTGGAGTTCTGATGTCTAAGGACAGAACTGTCCCAGCTCCACAAAAGAGAGCAAGAAATCCATCCTTCTTCCACGTTTTATTTCTATTCAGGGGAACCTAGATGCGCCTACCTGCACTGAGGGCAAATCTTCCCCCCAGTCGTCTGATGCAGACACCAGCCTCTCCCAAAAACATCTTCACAGACATCCCCAGTGCAGCCCAGTCATTCTTGTCATATGCTAAACCACCCGGGTTTCCCTTCCCATGGAAGAGCACAGGCTGAGCGCCTACAGAGGCATTGAGAATAATTAATGGCTCAGAAGCCATCTGGGTATATCTTAATCCATTTGAGTTGACATCTCAAGTCAACCATCACAGAGGGATATTGATGATTCCTGCCGAATCATGCCAGGGTAGAGGCTGCCACAGGAAAAAAATCGGCACTGTAATTTGAGGGGATTGTGGAGAAGGCTGTTGAATTATCTGTTAGATGTTGAATTTTAGATGTCCTTTAATAGATTCAGCCAGCCAAGCACTAAAGATTATAATTAATCTTATATTTAATACATTATATATGTAATTTATATATACAGATTATATATAATACACACACACACATACATCAGGAGGCTCTGAAAATACAGATGTGGGGGTGATTAATTAGTGCAAGGAGAGAGAAGGGGGCCATGTCAGAGAAGACTTCTCAGCAATATATTTAAGCTGAGTTTCAACCATTACTAAAACTTTTAGGGCTTATACTTTGGGAGTTAGGAGAAGGAAAAAAGTATTCTAGGAGAAAGCATGAACATGTAAAGAAATAATAAGTCAGCTGCCAACTGTAGAAACTGAGAAAAGAAGAAAGAGTACCCCCAGAGAGAGCATATGGAGTATCAATACTCATTCTTTTTGACCTCTCATTGTCCGTGTACTCTGAAGACTAGGTGCCTTGGAATAAAATGCAGAAGGATCCACTGGAAAGGCATGAAAACATACTAGAAGAACTGTTTGCTGTCTTGGATAAACAATTCAAGAGTAAACAATTATGGTGCCATGTCAAAGAATGGAGAGGACAGGGAAAACCCATATTCTGGACTCCTTATTTCTCAGTGTCATCAGAGAGCCTATAAGGAATGAGGACCAAAGCTAGGTAGCACATGAAAGAGAGGGCTGGAGAGCAGTGGTGAGGAATACCGTCGAGGAGCTGGGATAGGTAGCCAGTCCATTCAGTTAAATGCCGAAAGGCAGAGGCCAGGCGGTGGGCGTGGCAGTAATGCAACTGGTCTCACATAGCAAAGGCCCTCTTTAGTATCCTGAGGCTTCCCTGAGCATGCTGGCTCACACATGCACGTCCAGATCCAGGCCAGCTGAGACTTGGACTGGCTCATGAAGTTAGCGGCCTGTTGCCAGTATCTCTCTCTCTATCTCTATCTCTCTCCCTCTCTCTCTCTCTCTTTCTCTTTCTCAAGAAATAAACGAACTTTTGAAAATTGCCAAATAGCAAAATAGAAATAAATACATCGATAAAAGAAGTCAAGCTAAAGAGTGTAGAATGTGGAGAAGCGGGTTCCATTGTGATTGGCTGTGGTAGGTACCATCCTGACATACACAGAATGGCTTCACATACGTACTCCTTCTCAGCAAGCAGTCACACACCTCCTGGAGTACTCAGTCCTCAGTTGCCCAGCCCCAGAAGGCTGTGATTAACCGCAGGGCCGTGACTTCCTCTCTGATGACACCTAGTCAACAAAAAACACACCTTAGTGTGCTTGAATGGAAAGGAATGAGGGATATGGCATGTTTTTGCCTAGTAGCTGAGTTTTCAGCCTCAGTTTAAAGATATATGCTGGGACCAACAGTTGATGTAATGGCTATGTCACTGGACTCCTATGTAGTCGACCGCGGTTCGAGTCCCAGACCCAGTGGCTTGAACTTACGCCGGGTGCGTGTGTGTGCGTGTGTATTTCCTCAGGAGAGGAGAAAGGAGGGGAAGGGTCATTCCCCCTGGGGGGTGATTTCTCGTTTTCTGTGTCTTTGTTTCTGTCTTTCTAGAGAGCACATGTGCTCTATAGCAAAAATCTCTTCAAACAAACAAACAAAAAGATATATGCTGAGAGCTTTCTGAGACTGTATAAAGACTTGTAATAGAAAGTCCCATTATCTTTAATGAGAATTTCATGGCTAATTCCCTGTGCCGTGCAGAGAATGTGCCCCTTCAACTCGATTGCTTTTTGCCTTAAGATAGACGGAGTGAGTGGAGTATTCAGTCTCACTCTGCTTCTGCCACCAGGATCCCGCTCCAGCTGTTGCTCCTCACTCGTGCATTCTGTTCTGCCGTTTTCCACAGGCTCCTCTCCGCCTGCCTTCTCTTTAAATGCTCGTTAACCCCTTGTCTTTCGACTCTCAGAGAAGGAAATGTAGGACCCCACATGCACATCAAGGCAGTCTGTTTCATGAGTCATGTAATTAATAATGTCAAAAGCCTCGATAGCTAATGTGGAAGTTGTTTCTATAAGTGATTCTGGAAACTTCCCCGAGTGATTGCTGGCTTTTGGCTTGCAGCTATTACACGCTGACATTTTCCCAGAGGGAGAGTGTAAATATTCAGTGTGAGTGCATGTGAGTATGTGTGTAGACCAAGAGAATTTGTTACTGAAACTCTGTCCTTTTGTGTTCACCTTAAACATATTTACATGCTTCATTAAGAAAAGGGCTGCGGCGTCACGGGGAATGACATGAAGTGTTGGATTTTTGGAGTCCCCCCTGACTTACCACAATTTTCTCAAGCTTTTCATTTGTCATGAAGGTATTGCAAAGGGTGAATAAAGTTGGAAAGATCAGTCGGTCAGCAGTAGGCCTTTCCATATTAATTTAACAGTGCTCCTGCCTGTGTACACCCAGAGCAGTCACCTGGGGATTGATCGGTAACTAACAGACTGCCTTAGCCCTCAGGTGCACAATCCTTCCTCGGTGCAAGGCAATAAAAGGGAGCAGGGAAAGTATAACCGTGGGGCATGAAAGAGTTTGTATCTTTCAGCAGGTGCTTTATTCATGTTGTTAATAGATTGTTCACCATGGTGTCTGTGCTCAGTAGTTAGCAGTAATTAGAAGCCAGGATATGTGTGGTCACTGCAGGAAAATGCAAACCTGGAGTGGAGAAGAGCATGGTCTCTCTTCAGTTTATTTTTACACCTTGATCACTTTACAATCAATATACTTACTTAACATGTTTCAAATCTAGTTCCTTTTTAATCACTAATACATTTTAGTACGATGATGTCTACGTGCATAGTGAAGCATGTTGGGTTCCCTGAGCTCCTCTCTACCAAAACAATGCATTCAAAGTATAAACGCCGACACCAAGATTGTGGAGGTAGGGAACTGGAATTCTCTCAATGTGTTCATCTATGTGATGTGAGATTGGCATAATGAAAAGGGCCCTGGATTTTTAGTCAAAACATTGATTTCAAATTCTGTGACTTAACCACTGTGTGAGTAATGACGTCACTGGGTTGCTTAACGACTTAGGAGTGAAGGGAGAATGTTGATTGCTGTCTCACAAAGCTGGCTGGAGGATTAAATGAGCAATGTATGTAAAAATACCTAGTCCGGGATCCAGCCTGCATGAACACTCAGACCATTCTATCAAAATCTGTGCTGACAATGAATCTTTCCTCTCGTTCCAGAGTTCGAAATATGAAACACAACTGTTTAAAAATGACTAGGCCATACCTACTGAAATACGGGAAACCCTGTACGAAATGTGAAGGCTCACAGTAATGGGTCACATAGGAGGAAAGAACTCTGGTGTGAATGATACAAGAGTTCACGTTTCTGAGCTGTAAGACAGAATACACAAAGCGCTAGGCCCTCTTCAAACTTATTTTTAGATTTCTCCTTTGATAACTTATAGAAAGTCATTCAAGAGCAGAACAGCTCCCCTTGAATTCAAGGGTAGGAAGTTTTCTTTCCTGCTGTCCAAAGTCAGGAGTGCTTGTTAGAATAAAGACTTGAAAAGAATCAGGCGCTAGTGTCTGTTTATCCTTCATTCGTTGAGGGAAGAAACCCACTGAGGAGCTCAGCTGAGAGCCAAGGACTGTGGGCACCTCCTCGGGAGACCCCAGGCTTTCTGCCCTCACTGCACTTACTGTCTGATGTCTTGACAAGAAAGCCACATGGGAAGCCAGACAGCTAAACTATGGAACACTGGTTGTATTTAATTCTGAAAATAGGAACAAGATGATCAAAGGCTGGGGTTTTAAGGGAAGTGCTTAGCTTAAAGAAATGGATACTTACTTTTCAAACTATGATAGAGAGGAAGAATATGTAACTATCATTTTTTTCTCTTTGTTTTTCTGTAAGAGATTTTCACTATAGGGTATGTGCTCTTATTAGAGAGATAGAAAGCGAGAAATCACCCCCCAGGGGGATGGCCATACTGCAGTCCCTTCTCCTCCATTCTTCTCTTGGGATTTTGGGCTTGCACACACATGTACCTGGTCTGAGTTTTAAGCCGCCCAGTTTGGGACTTGAACTGCAGTCAACTACATAACCATTATGCCATCTGCTGATCCTGTAACTGTCATTTTAGCAGTATGAAAGAACTGGTTATTTTGAGTTTTCCAGAGTTACCTTCTGGGACTGGCTTCATGGGCAGAGATAATACACTACTCAAGAGAAGCCAGATATCACATGGAGACTGGTTCAAATCCTCTGCCTAGTCAGCCTAAAACATGCTGTGCACATTTATGAGTGCCTAAGATCCAATGGACTCGAGGACTAGGGGAAGGGCATTGTGGCATGACCCTCTCTCTGTCTGCACACACACATGAATAAGAGAAGAAACATTAAAAAAATAAATAAAAAAGCATTCTTCTGACTCAGGAAAACATTTGTAAATAATAAGTAGACAACTTTGATGAATGAGAAATTAGTAAAAATAAGACTAGTTCATTGATACACTGTAAAATATATTTCCGACTATTATAAAACCTTATTTGGAGTCATTAACCCATAGACGTGGCAGGAGCAATGTTAAATCCAGAGAAGAAGAAGTGCAACCCATCAGTTATGAAAGGAAAGTCTCAGTCAATTGACAAGTATAAGGAAATCTGTGATTACTTTTATATTTCATTTTTAAATTTTTTTGCCAAAAGACATGTACACTAGCCAGAGAGAAACAGAGAGAATGAATGAGAATGCCCTGCACCTCCCCACTCCCACCCCATGGGAATGGTCATACTGTAATCTCTTCTCCATTGCTCCCTCCTTTTGGCATTTTGGGCATGCAAATATATGTGCCCAGTGTTTTTCCCAAGCCTCAGGGTCTGATACTAAAGCTGCATGACCCAGCCATTTTAATCCTCACACGATGGGCTGGCCCTCTGAGTTAGCTTTTTCTCATGTTTTTTTTTTTGTCCCCACAAAGCCCTTTCACTTCACTGAGTATATTTAATGAGTGACCACATATTGAGCAAATGGGTGGCAAGTGCAGAGTATGAAGAAATGAATCTTGTTCTTTAGGAGTGTCCCTGTAATACTATTGACACACATTGGGAGCTTGTGTGATGTTTTTTCCTAAGTATATATTGAATACTTAGTCCCAGGATACATTAAGATCAAGAAAGGCTACACTCAGTGTAGTCTAGACTTTTGGGTGGTAGTGGTGGTGGCGGTGGTGGTGACAGTGGTGATCGTAGACGTAATAATAATAATCCTAATGGAAATTAATATTTGTTGAAAACATATTATAAGCTGTACCCTGTGGTAAATACCAGACATGAATTATTTCATGTAACCCTGAAAACAGTACTCTGGAGTGTATAGTTTTCTGAAGCACAATTTACAAAAGAGGAAATGGCATTTACGGAGCTTAAGTGATTTGCCCAAAGTCACATAGTTATTAGCAAAGACAAGCTCCAATTCAGGAAGATGCCTCCAATGCGCACATCCTTAATCCCTCGGCCTTTGATGACTGTGATATCGTATGATAAGGGGGATGGTATGCGCCTTAAACTAGGGCATGTGAGTTATATAAACAAGGGAAAAGCACGTGAGAACTGAGAGAGTAGGTGATTGCAGAACTGGAGACAGGATGGTTGAAGCACGGAGAATGAGTGAAGAAAACCAGGGATCATATTGTCAAGATACTGTATTTTACGTTAAGAAGTTGGAAGGCCAGAGGACCAGCAAGTGGCATGGTGGTTAAGGTGCTGGGCACTCCCACATGGCCAATCATGGTTCAAATCCCAAGCCTGGTGGTTTATGGCTTGCTTTCCCACTTTGCCTCTTTCTCTCTCTGTGGCTCTCTCTGGTCAAATTAAAATAAATTAGTAAATAAATAAAATTAAATAAATCTTTTAAAATAAAGACGTAAATCTTATTTGTAAAAAAAAAAGAAAAAAGAAATTGGAAGGCCTTTAACCGTTTGCATTTTCATCTGCATTTTTAAAAGAATTATTTTTATTTAATTTATTATTATTATCATTATTATTATTATTATTTTAATTTGACCAAAGAGAAACAGAGAAAGAAAGGGAAAGTGAGAAACGAAGTCACCATATCTGGGACTTGAACTTCACTCAGCCGTGTCGGAGTCCAGGGCCTTAACCACTGCCAGCTCTTCATCTGCATTTTTAAAAGGTCACTTTTACTATGGAGGAAGATTGTGAGAAGAAATCAGATAGGAAGGGTCCGAGTGAAGGTGTGCCAGTCTGGGCAAGAGATGATATCAATGTGGGAGTAGAAAACAAAGAGTTGAAAGATAAGTAAGAAATATGCAGTTAATAAGCATGAAAGGCTCTGCAGCAGATCTCGTAACATATAGAAGGGACACATACATTCACCTCTGGTAATGGATACATTTACTCAGGGGTTTATAAAATTCCTTTCTCTGGAGCTGAAATATTCCAGTGTCAGTAATTCATTTCTATGTCTCACTTCTTTCAACTTCTTTTTCAGTAGGGTTGATGAAATCTCTGACTCATCTGTTTCATACAGATGTTTGTCCTTTTTTTTGTAATATCTGAGGAAAGTGGGACCATGAGAAAAATCACAGAAAGAGATAAAAGCATTTGGAAATGAAGAAGAATCATTCGCGTGTTTCCAACAGGTAGAACGGACTTTTAGTTCCGGTGAAGCTACTGTGCATTAGGCTTTCTAGGACAGAAGTCCACATGCTGCTCAGAAGTGCATAAATCCAGCAATCACCAGTATTTTGTATCTGTCACAAGAAGCTCCATGTCTGAGAGTGGCATACAAAAAGGAGTAGCTGCTGATATTCCAGAATGCTGCATCTACTTTGTTTCCTTGGGGTTGAAATTGTCACTAGTCCCCTCCAAAATGTGGATGCTGCTCAGGTCATTTCAGCTTAGTAAAGTCTCACACAGCTACTGCCGATTAGATTCCCATACCTTGTTTGCGACAGTCACTGGAGCAAAGATAATATTCTGACATGTAATTAAAGAGGAAAAGAAAAAAGAAAATGACGACTCTCATAGAATGGGGAGGATTTCGTGTTCTAAGATCTAAATCTGTAGGATTCTAAATATAAAGCTATACCTATATAAAGACATGATTCATGTGAACTGTATTACTCCAATAATAGGTTTCTCGGGCAATCCTTATCCAAAGACTGAGAGATGCATTTGCCTGAAGGGAATTTTCTTCCTCTTGTTTTCACGATGAAAGGTAGCATCAAGGCTATCAAGGATGGTGGAAATGAGGCCATGCACACAGAAGTCCAAAGCTGAAAAACAAAACCAGCCTGTCCTCGCTGGGGAGAATTCTTCACTGGGCAAAACTCACAGATTTTTAAATAGTTAGTACAAAATCAAATTAACCTCCATTTTAATGCAAGGGACTCAAAATGAGTTTCAGTGATTAGCCACTTTATATTGATTGTTAAGGGGTTATGTTTAGTGCTACAGTTTGCACATTTTGAACAAACCGTTTTTCGGCACATGATCCCTTAAACTCAGAAAATTCAGACACGTGCCTTTAGGCTTCAAGTGGGTGTTTATCAAATACTTCATTTTTCTTTTCTTTTTTCCTTTTTTGGGGGAGAGGGGGTTGTGATCTGTATGTGTGCATGTGTGTGTGTTTTAAACAGAGTCTCACTGGTCCGCAGTTTTCCTGCTTCAGTCTCTCAAGTAGCTAGACTGTAGAAAATATCACATCTTCTAGCAAGAAGTCATCCTGCTAATTATAAATCTGCCCTGGCACACACACATACAAAGATATTTATCTAAATGACTTAACTAGTAAGACACAAAATAGTTAAAAATTACTGTTCAAGTAACATTTATACATTCTTAAATTCAGTGATTACAGTGGATTTTTGTTAAGGACACTTTTTGGTTGTAACTGAGTATGCCACATTATTGAGAAAAATAATATTCAAATTAATATTCAGTTCTACCCTGAATTTTTGTATGGGGAAATAAAAACAAAATATCCCTTGCTAAAGCTTGCGTTTTACATTTTTAATTACTTTTTAAAATATGGGGGTGGGGGGACAGATGGTGGCATAGTGGTTAACACAACTGGACGCCAGTGGGCAAGGTCCGGGGTTCATGTCCCAAGACCTCCCTGAGCAATACTAAGCAGGCATGCCTATGATCTGGGCCAACTGTAACTCAGAGTGGATCGATGTGTGGAGATCCTATTGGGGGTGCCTTTCTCTGTGTCTCTTTTTCCCTCTTGCTCTGTCTCATGAAATCAATAGATTCATCAAGTTTATTTTATTTTATTTGTTTTTACCATAAGGCATGTGCTCTCACCAGAGAGAAACAGACAGAGACAGAGAGAGAGAAAGTGAGAAACCCTCTCCCTTCCTCCAGGGAGGATGACTATGCCACAATCCCTTCTTTTCCAGTCACTCTTGGGACTTTGGACATACATGCACACATGCCTAGCATGATTTTAAAGCTGTCCATCCAAGACTCAGACTACAGTCAGCCATGTGGGAGTCCAGCACCTTAACTACCATACCATCTGCTGACCCCAATAAACTTTATTATTAAAAAATGAAGAGAGGGCAGCCACTATGGCATAGGGGGTAGGGCACCACAGCATGATACTGAAGCCACATGGGAGGCCCCAATTCAGATCCTGTGTCAACTTTTACATGCTGGGCACACCCACTTGGGCCTGTGATCCCCGCTGTCTAGGAAGCTAGAGAGAAGATAATGGTATGACAAGACCCTATTCAGATTACCTCCCTCTCTATATTTCACTCTCAATAAATAAACTTCAAAATAATTTTTTTCACCTTAGCACCTACATAATATTAACTTATGGCAAATTGTTGTGGGTACAAAATTCAGAGAGTGTCACTCTTATTCTTCATGTATTTTATTTAGTGTGTCAGGTTATAACTAGAATTCAAGTAACCCTTCTCCACAGCTAATAAAAATGTTTGGGATTTTCCCCAGACATAGAAATACAATGATTAACTGCCAAGCAAAACATCATAGTTTTGACATTGATCGTGCTAAGAGTTAGCCAATAAATCCAGTGTAGGAAAACAGAGCTCAAGGCCATAAACCTTGCACTGTTCTGGTTTCCCCTGTCATCGCGAGGTACTAGATCACCCTGGTGGCCCAAAAGGGGCATTGTATCTCCCTGGGTATTCAGTTTAATGCAGTTCAACACTTGGGACATCCGTGTCTTTGTTCAGTAGAATTTAGACCCACGTTAAATTAGACAATAAACTTCTGGAGGTTGCAAAAACATCTAGAATAAAACACATGGATCCCACATGGCCAACTGCTTGGTTTGAGTCCTGGACCTGGCAGCTTGAAAAATACATCAGGCAAGTGTGTGTGAATGCCCAAAATCCTGAGGGGAAGGACAAATGGAGGAGAAGGGATCGCAGTGTGACTGTGCCCCATGGTGGGGTGGGAAGTACTGTCTCTCTTTCTCATTCTCTCTCTCTAAATTTATAATCTCTTGAGAGCACACATGCTCTTCAGCAAATTTTTTCAAGTTTTTACCTAATTTATTATAGAAATGTTATGAATTATCTTAAAAAGTAGGGTTAACATCTAAAAAAATATATTTCAAGTAAGAGCTAAAGTCTTAAGAAGTAACCGAAATATATGGTTATTAGATATGAGTTAACAGATGTTTGAAATATTGTTTTGCATGTGTGCCTATTTAGGAAAATAAACTTTGTCTATCCAACGAGACTTAGTTGAGAAGGGAATGGGGGTTTGGATCTTGATCTTTTTTTTTTTTGGTAGAGGTTTTTTCCTATAGGGTGCATGCGCTCACCAGAAAGACAGAGAGAGACAGACAGCAAGAAATCATCCCCTAGGGGGGATGGCCATGCCGCAATCCCTTCTCCTCCATTCTCCTCTTGGGATTTTGGGCATGCGCGCACATGCACCTGGTGTGAGTTTAAGCCACTGGGTCTGGGACTCAACCGCAGTTGACTACATGGGAATCCAGCGACATAGCCATTACTCTAACTGCTGGTCACTGGATCTTGATCATTTTGTGTTCCTAGTAGCATCTAAAAATATGGTGGACAAACAGAAGAACATTTCATATGTTTTTTTCTGACCCTTAGCTCTGTAGTTTGACATGTAAAGTTAAGACCTATTATCTAAAATCAGAAGGGACAAACACATTGAAATAAAAATTACAAAGAACTGTATCAGCCAATGATAGTCAGGTGGGCCCTAGTCTCACTGAGTCAAATTGATAAATGAAATAATTGGTTAAGTTTGTCATTAGCTTTATGTAATTATCATATTCTTATAACATCATAATTTACCTCAGGGTTATTTTGATGAGTGCCTCTTTAAAATAAAAAGGAGGGGCCAGGTGGTGGCCCAGTGGTAACTAGATCCATGTTGAAAAAGTTCTTGGTTCATGTCCTAGAACCTCCCTAAACACCTAACAGATTTGCTATGAGCTGGGGGTGGATTGAGGCATGAAGATGACTCTATTAGGGGTGTCTGGCTTTCTGTCTCTGTCTCTCTCTTTTGAAAGAAATGCAAATAACAATTTTTTAAATAAAAAGAAATATTTGGTATATGTATCTTAAATAGTTGAAATATGATGAGGCTTGAGACATTGAGATTTATTAGAGCTCATGTCCTCAGATTTCTCAAAATGTGTCACTCGTGTGGGGAGATACCTATAAGGGGACTTAAAGTACAAGCTGGGTAACAAAGAGAGGTAGAAATGGCCTTATTCCGGCCGGGTCTGAGGGATCACACACCTCACTCTGGTCATTCCTACAGCATTGTTTGAGATCAGGGCTTCTGCTTTCCTCATTCCAGTCACAGGGAAGTGGAGGCTGAGAAATTAAAAGTAACCAGCCCAACGTCTCGCAAGAGTGTCCTCCAACCCTAGCGCCTCTGATTGTGAAACCTCTGTTCTCAGTGCCACGCTACATTGAGAAAGAGGTGCTGAGACATTCTGAAAGTAGTGAAAGAAAAAGAAAACAGACCTTCCAGAATGGGGAGAAGTTTGTGCAGTGGCACTGAGAAGCTGGCTGAATGCAGAAAGTTCTAAGTTTGCTAGAGTGAGTAAAGTACAGGGGAAATGAGTGGGACATGAGAGAATGGTTGGTAGAAACCCTGAAGTTGTGTGTACAGATGTTGCCACTGGAAGGCAACTGAAGATACTTTGAATACAATAGGGACAAGATGCTAAAGTTGGGTACTTCATAAATTATTTTGATAATTTGCCTAACAAATTGTTCATTTTTGTCATCTGACAGGAATGAAATTCTTTTCATGTCAATAAATACATAAATAAGAAGCCCATTTATTCCTAATCTCTGACTCCCAAGGCCCGTCATGTTTGGGCCCAGGCTGCTTCCCCAACCTTATCTCCTCCTTCTCTCTGTACGCATCAGGATATTGGGTTCCATACTCGTTTGTGAGCAGACTAAACACATAGTAACCTCAGGGCCCTTGCACTGGCTCTTTCTGAAATCATCTTTTGCCAAATAGCATTTCTCTCGCTATTACTACCATTCCATTTTCTGTTCTACTACGAAATCATTTTTTCTAGATAACATAACCTGATAGTATGTTTTTACTTCTTTGTTTTCCTTTTCCTCTCACTAGAATTTCATCCCCAAAGAGAGAAAGAAAGAAAGAAAATAGCCTTGTTCTCTAGCATCCTCAACCCACTGAAGTGATAGAGAGTTTGGAGTCTGAAATTAGGTGCTCTATTTAAGAAAAAGAATAGAAAATTACAGACAAAACTAGAAGGACAGTTCATATTTATTCAAAATTCATAGAAACCAAATTTTGGAGTTTAAAACACTGATAAATGCCTAATGCATTATAAAGCCTAGAAAAATATTTTATTACTTTATTGCATGATCCAATTTTGGTAACATACTTTTTGGTTGTCTCTTCAAATTACCATGACTTTGTAATATAATTTTTTTATAGAGAGAATAGAAAGAGAATGGCCTTTTTTTCTGGCATGGCTGATCATGTTTAAATTATTAGGAGTTTAGAAGTCTTCTGACATCAAAATATATTTTTGCTGGTGCCTTACAAATTTTTAATTGTTGTCAAATACACACAAAATTCCCTTTGAATTTCCTTAATATATGAACCATCATGTGTAGAAAAATATTCTGCCAAGTCGCCTCTGGCTTTATACATTTCAACCTTGTTTTTTTTTTCTTTTGTATTATACACACAGTTCTAATCCTCGTGGCCCCAGGAGATGGGCCTATTACATCACGATTTCTGGCCCCAGAACTCCTTTCTAACACTGGATGACTTTGTACAATGGACAGTAAGACACTCTGGAAGCCATTGCTGTGCTGGAATGCTGTAATAACCTAACTATAACTGGAAGGAGCTGAATCATATAAATAGGTCCCAGTAAACCTAGCCTGAATGCATCCTTAACTCAACTTTCTTTAGCTCCGTTCCAGAAATAACCATGGCCATTTGAACACTACCCAACATGACAGAAGGAAGCTGAGACACAAAGTAGACAGCAGCTGTACCCATTTGCAGTTAAAACATCTTGAGTTAGCAAATTGTAAAAGCATGTGACTACGCGAATTCACTGCTGGGCATCCTCCTCCCTAACCTGGAAAGGGATCCATACAAGTAAGGGGCCTCAAAATTCAGGCTGTTTCATCTTCAAAGTAAATGCATTTTCGCCAGTATCTAATGGTACCTGCAGATAAAAAGTACACACACACAAACACACACACACACACACATACACAAAATTTGTCAAATGAGAGGTCCACCAGTGACACAGCAATAATGCAGCCCTGAGAACTGAACTGCAGAGGATGGTCTTGGGTTCACCTCTGGAAACCTCCCTGAACATGTTAGGTATGTGCATGCCCAGGATCCTGGCTGGCAGAGGTGATGGATCTTGGCCTGAAGACCCTCTTGGGGGTGCCTGTCTCTCCATCTCTCTTTTATAGAAAAAAGAAATAAACTTTTAAAAAATGTTAAATGAATAAATAAAAGAGTATTTCTTACATAGCATTGCTAAATTAAGTGTCTTTCAAATTAAATTGGACCCATTAGCTATAGGTAACATTTATCATATTAAAACCATGTTAAATAGAGGAGACTAGAGGAGAAGGGATTGCAGCGTGGCCATACCCCCAGGAGGTGATTTCTCACTTTCTGTCTCTCTAGCGAGCTCACGCACCCCATAGCAAATATGTCTCTAATATAATAATAATAATAATAAATTTTAAAAACATGCTAAATATCTGAGTGACTTGGGATTTATTTTCCATATGAAACATGTCAAGAAGCTGTATTGATTAGAAGCACAGATATAGTTACCATTTTCTTTCCATTTAATGGGAAATGAACAATTTCTGTGTAGTTTTGCCACCCCATCAGCTCTACTTCCTCACAGATAGACCCTAAGCAAAGCCATTACTTGAAATGCCTTATTGTTAAAATTATGAAAAACCTTCTTCAATGCACATGTTTCATGTGCCTTTTATGAAAGACCCATACTGTTCTGTGACCTTTATCTTATTATTTTTGTAACTCTTAGGGAAAATAATTGTCTATTTTTTGTTTTGTTTTGTTTAATGATCTGTCAGCTAGAAGCTGAAAAAAACAAAGGTCCCTATTTTCCAAATGCAGCAAAAATATAGTTTTATTTATTTACATTTTAATTTAACCATCCAGTGTTGTTGCAGGCTGTATGAGTTACTGAGTCTGTGTCTCATGATCACAAAGAATGAAAAGCGTGGACAAAATGGGGGGGGGAGGGGTAGCAAAATGAAGTTTATTAAAAGAGAGAAGCTCCTGCAATGAGAGGTGTCCCGAAAGTAGGTTGCTCCTGTGGGCTCTGGTCAGGGGTTTTCAGCCTACCCAGCAGGAGCTTGTCCCTGCTTTTTCTTTCTGAGGGTCACATGCGGAGTCAGTCACTAAGTCACGTTGCTCTTTTTAAAGAACTAATGGTAAATGATTGCAAGTCTTGGCCTAAATGCTTTTGGCCATAAAGACTATTATCTTGTTTTCAGAACGTGTTGGGACCTGGAAAAAGTCTTCATTGTAGGCAGCAGGAGCCTGTAGTTTAAGGAACTGCAAATAGAGTAGTTTCTTGAATAAGCAAGCCATGTGCAAACAATCTCTAGTGAATGATTACTAAGAACGACCCTCGTGGGCCTCTACCCTAACTATGTGTGAGTGATCTATCTCCTCTCTCAGTGTGAAAACAGAAAATGCTGGAAAGGACATTGGGTGTCAGACAAGACACTTCTTACTGAGTGGATTGTGCTTAGGTTCCCTGGCCTTTATATGCTTCTTTTTACTCTTGTCCAAGGTTATAAGATCGGTCTGTCTGGAAAATCAGGCAGTACCCACAGAGGCCAGCAGGTAGCATAGTGGTTGAGATGCTAAATTCCCACATGGTCAATTGTGGTTTAAGTTCCAGAAACTGGACTTGAAACTCAGACCCAACGCACTTGTGTGTGCGCCCAAAATCCCAAGAAGAAAATAGGAAGAGAAGGGATTGTGGTGTGGCCATCCCTCCTGGGAAGGGTGAGTTTTCACTTTCCCTCTCTCTTTTTCTCTCTAGCAAGCACATGTGCCAGATAGCAAAAACCTTTAAGAAAAAAAAAAAGAAGAAGTAACCATAAAACCAAATTATCTCTTGTAAAATCTGACTCTGAGTATGTGTTTATGCCTCACTGAAAAATCCTATGCCGCGTTCTGGACCTGGAGCCTTTTAGAAAATGCCAGAAGAAAAATGCTGTTTTTCTGCTTGACATTCAGATTGAAGTAGTTGGGAGAAGATAAAAAGCTATGAGGCAGATAATGGTTTATTGACAGCAAAGTTTTGAGCTCACAATACAGCTACACTGTCTTTCACATGTTAATTCCGAATAATGGAATTCTGTGATGCTGTGAGTGGAAATACTAAGCCTTGGTTGGATCTATAAATGTGACTTGAACACAGGCAACATTTTGCTTAGTTACTTGGTTGTCTCTTTTACATTTTTTTAAATTTAGTTTCAAATTAATCTTGTGACCTAAGTGGAATATATGTGCACTGTGGTTAGTATGAAAAGACAAGGATAGGTCACCCATGTTTTCGGTGGTGCTTTGTTTTGTTTTGTTTTGTTTCTGATATGCTGGGAAAAGAAAATGCACATATCCATTATCCATTGGGAGGTAGATGCTTTTGGTGGGTGATGTGTTCTGCATTCTGAAGAGGTGATATTTTGAGGTGACCCTGTCAAAGAGCATGCCACTGGCCACATTGATTTCCTGATCGTAGTAAAATTTTTCAAAGTCCCTGGCAGATCATTTGCTGTTGAACTGCTGTTTACTACTACTTGAAGTAGGAAGAGATCAATCAGACCCAAAGAATTAAGAAAATTGGTAAAAATTACAGGCCACCTGTTAAAACCCTTTCCAGTATGTGTGTGGTACGAGGGCAGTAAGGTAAGACATGTTGTATCGGGAAAGCGCAGACATCTCAGCATGATTAGGCAGAGATAAAGATTCTTTTTCCTCAGCATCCTTCAGCTGGTATAATGAGCACTATCGATTAAAATGTTAGAATCAATAAAGATTTAAAATTGAAGTAGAGGAGACCTTACGGAGAAGAAGGTGGTTATGGTCTGTTGAGTAAGCTGGCAATTAAATGCTTTGTAGAAAATTGATTTTTCAGACATGAACTGTCAGTTATCCTGCTTGGCCTTCGTTGGCATAGGCTGTTCAGCGTGCCTGTGCATGAACACAGTCTGCACTGCTCCCAGCTTGCACACCAAACATTCGGGAACATCGTGCACACCTAGGAACTAAGTATAAAACGTTAGCCCTCTGAACATGTGTTATTAATGCTTTCAAAAGAACTCTGTAGTAGTAATGAGGATGGTGCTCTTCCAGTCATGTAACATCCCGTGGAAGTTATCCTGTGCCTCCCTAAAAGGCAATTATGTATGGTAATGCCATTGCATTTGGTGAGGTTCTCTCTGTCATTGAAGTAATGTCTTGGACCAGCCCATGGCCTAGTGGTTGAGGGAGCTTTATTCCACACAGTCAACTGTGCAGATTGCAGCCCCAGAGGATTGAGAAGCACTCTAGGTGCATATGTGTGCATACCCCGAGTCTTGAAAAAATAGAGGAGAAGGGATTGTGGCATGACTTCACCACATGAGAAAATTTTTTTCCTGCCCCCCCTCACTGTATACCCTCTAGCAAATACAAAAAAAAAGTAACAATTTAAATCCCTTTCTCTTTTTTTCTTTAATCCATCAATATCAAAATCTACTGAATATATTGGACTTCTGTATTATAACCTTATAACCAAGAATATTGGGTTAAATATTCTTCAGAGAAACAACTGAATCATAGAACTTATTGTCATTCATAGGGAAATAAACTAGATAAGAGCTAGAAAAATACATGAATAAAGCTCTAAGCCACAGAGAGATAAATCCAAAAATAAATAAAAGGCTAATTCAAGAATCAGTAAGTTAATAAAAGAAGTAAAGTAAAAGTTTACAAAAATACCTAAAATTAATAAGTATTTTTATGAACTATCTATAAAAGTCACTCCTAAAAAAACAATTCCGATACCAGCATCTACAAGTATGAACCAATAAACCTAGACTTTAAGACAAAAATGTAAAAGAATATTTTAAAAATACATTAAAGGGAAGGAAAACAAAAATGAGTCACCATTCACTTAATCCTATAATACTTTTCTCATGTTTACTCTGGACACCATATTCCTATATAGCTAACTAAAAGTCACTTTTGAAAATTTTACAAATAGTATTTTATATTGAGTCCCAAAAACACATTTTTTAAAAAAAGCAGTTCTGATTTTAGTGAATAATAATCTCAGTATGTATTTTTGAAAAATATTTGCATGTAAAGCAATATATGTATATTAACAATATCTAGAAATGGGGCTGGCAGGTTGCATGGTGATTAAGGAGCTAGAATCTCCCACGTGGGTGACCATGGTTTGAGTCCTGGATCTGAAGGCTTGCTTTCCTACTTTCCTTTTCTCTTAAATCTGGTCAAATTAAACAAATAATAATGATAATACATGAAATAAAATAATTCTTTAAAAAACAATATGTAGAAATGAATGATAAATACTCTGAAGCAATTTCTTCTAAATTAAATAGCAATAAAATAATCTTAATAAACTTTAACTGTCTATTTAATTTTGTATGGATAAGTTCTCATAAACATAGTCCATTATCTTTTTTTAAATTTAAATATTTCATTTATGACCCTAGTAGTACACCTCTATAATTATTTTTTAAAGAGATTTTTGCTGTAGGGCACGTGCACTCTCCAGAGAGAAAAAGAGAGGCAGAGAGACAGAAAGCAAGAAATAAACCCCCAGAAGGGATGGCCAGTCTCCTCTTGGAATCTTGGGTACACAGGCACATGTGCCCAGCGTGAGTTTTAAGCACTGGGTCCAGAACTTGAACCATGGTCAACTATGTGGGAGTCCAGCAACCTAACCATTACTCCATCTGCTGGACCCTCTATAATCTATTTTTAAACAGTGTCCTTTGTAGGAAAATCAGTGGTTCATTGTCCAGTTGCTTTGATTTTGGTTAGTGCTCTCTGGTTTTGAAATCAGTAGTTCTGTCTCAAAGGACTTGTCAGGAACCCTCCTGGTCTGACTTCCTTCATTTCCTTGGCATACAGGTGCACCCTGAGCGTGACGCTGGAGCAGGCCATCATTCTGGCCAGAAGCCATGGATTGCCCCCTCGCTACATCATGCAAGCCACAGATGTGATGCGCAAACAGGTATGTCTCACACAAATTTTAGGGAAGTTGTCTTATGGGACCTGGGTTTAAAGTTTCCTTGGTTTGTTTATCTGTTGTCCAACAGGGGCCTGGATGTGATGGGTAGTTGTCTAGACTCAGAGAATAAGTCATGAATGAGAATTACTCCCAGTGAAAAGACAGTGCAGGCACCTATTTGAAGAATTTCCAAGAGTCTTAGACAACCCCGAAAAAAGGAATGTCTAAGCAGTGACCTGGAGGACGAAAGAGATTTGGCCCAAGCACAATGGGCCAAGAGTGGGTTTGTGACTTATATAAAGGAATAAAAGGACAGATGGCATTTTTCAGGGATCATAGGTGATTTCTTAAGGCTGGAGGGCGGTGCGGATAATTAGAGGAGGGATAGGGCAAGGAAGAAAAGGAAAGAATCAAGGGCTCCACTTGGTTCTCTCGAAGGAACTTCTGAGTCATGCTAAGATGGATGTTTACTATTCTGAGGCCAAAGCACTTAACCAAGTTGTTCTTTAGAGGATAGATAACAACCTTTGGACTGTCTCTGGGTCACTGGAGTACTTAACTTATAGGTGAGGATCTGGTCCCTTATAAATAGAACAAACATTCTATATATATAGCCCAATAGTATTTTTAGTTGAATATTTCATTTTTAACTCTTAAAATAACAAGAAAAATGCACTAACCTTCAACTTAATTGGCTAGGAAAATGTGCTTAATCTACTAGAAAAGACACAACTACAGAAAGACAAAAGACATCAATAGACATCAATTTTCTATTTTATTCTACCACCTTTGGTGGGGGCTACCACAGAAAATTGCTTTAATAAGTCTCTACTTGCTTACTCCATTTGAGTTGCCCAGTGATAGTAAGTAATTTAATTTTATAGGTATGCCTTCATAATTATGATGGTTTTATTAATTAAAGACTTAGAGTATGATTTTCAGGCAGCCATGTAAATCCTGTGGGGCCAGCTCTTCAGATTATACTAAAGAATTTCAAGCAAGTCAGTGAAAACTATGCACTGAAGAGGCCAGCATGCAGCTCACCTCTGCAGTGCAGGGGTCAGGTACAACGAGTACACATCGGTGAGCACTTCTTAGAACCGAGGAGCTCAAGATGGAGAACCAAGATCTCAAGTAAAAGACCCACCAGAAGCATGTGACATACTGTGGTCTAGTTAGTAAAGGGCAAACACAGATGCAAATTTCCGGCAGGTTTAGGAGGGATTGGGGGTGGGGTGGGAATGGATATATAAATTCTGTTCTCAAAAGTAAATGAAAGTACGCTCCTGATTATCCATCTCAGTTGGGATTTGGGTTGCTATAACATGCAGAAAGAGATTAACTGTCTTTCTGTTTTATTATGTTGCTGCTACAGTAAGTTCAGAGAAAGAATGGGAAGAGTTATCTCAAAATGATGGTTTATGGCAAGAAGACTAGAATGAACCTTTCTTTAGAATGTTCCTCTTTGGAAATTATTATGAGTTGGCTTACCTTATGAACTTGAATAATCATGATTATATATGACATCTTTAAAAATGAAAATGGAACAAGAGCAAATAGAGATAAAGCAAGTAGATGTTATATAGACCCTAATGTCTCATTTAACTAATGTGCAGTCTTTACAATATGCTATATATTATCTTATATATTATATTATGTAAATTAATACATGCTATATATCTTATAAAAATATAATTAAAAAGACTGATACAGCATCCACTTTCTTATAAAATCCTCATTGATTTCTAAACTGTACTATTTTTTCTGGATTTGGTTTTTAAAAATAAATTCCTTTAGAATAGGTAGCTTTTTTCCTTTGCCACTTGTTCTTGCACTCCAAGTTGTGATGTGCCATAGGGCTATGAGAGGCAAAGAATTGATTTGTAATTTCTTTGTGGAAGATTGTAAAGTCTGGGGTTCCCATTCAGGGAAAGTGGAGAGACTGGTGCACAGCAGAAATTTCTGCAATATTCTGCTGTAACCGATGCCCTTTCCTGTATTCAGAAGTACCAGGCAGTGGGATCAGTGACTGAGGTCCAGTCCAAAAGCCAGCGCTTACAACATATAGTCTGAGCCTTTAAAATGCAAGTCTGGGGAACCAGCAGATGGCATAATCGTTACATCACTGGATTCCCATGGAGTCAACTGTGGTTCTAGTCCCAGAGCCACAGCTTAAACTCACACCAGGCACATGTGCGTACGTGCCCAAGATCCTAAGAGGTGACTGAAGGAGAAGGGATTGCATCATGGCCTCTCCCCAGGGGGTGATTTCTCACTTTCTGTCTTTCTGTCTCTCTGGCAAGCACACATGCCCTATAGCAAAAATATATCTAAAAAAATAAAATGTAAGTCCGGGTGCCAGTAGGTGGCATGGTAGTTAGGACATTGGACTTCCACATGGCCAACCACAGTTTGAGTTCTGGACCTGGTGACTTGAAAATCATGCTGAGCATGTGTATGCATGCCTAAAATCCCAGGATGAGAATGGAAGAGAAGGGATTGATGCATGGCCATCCCTCCAGGGGTAGTGATTTCTCTCTCTCCTTCTCATTGACTCTTGCCCCTCCAGAAGCCCACATGATCTATTACAGAAAACTTAAAAACAAACAAAAAATGCAAGACTGAATTAAAGCTCTTAACTTTGATATTCTGATCTTTTTGCCTTTTAAATTTAGGAAAAAGTAGCCATTTATATTTTTCAGGATATATTGAAGTATTTGAATAATTATATATTAAAGTATAATTGTATTGTTGCTGTATATTGAAGTTTTACCAGATATAATGAATAATGTAATGAACAAACTAAGATTCTTTTTTTTAAGGAATAGGAAGGGTTTTGGCATGATTTATTATTATTATTTATAATTACAGTTTTTTTTTTTAATTTTGAGAGGTTTTTGCTATAGGGCGCATACACTCGCCAGAAAGACAGAGAGACAGAGAGACAGAAAGTGAGAAATCACACCCCAGGGGGGATGGCCACACCACAATCCCTTCTCCTCCATTCTCCTCTTGGGATCTTGGGCATGCATGCACACGCGCCTAGCGTGAGTTTAAGCCACCGGGTCCAGGACTTGAACCACGGTTGACTACATGAGAGTCCAGCGACATAGCCATCACGTTAACTGCTAGTCCCAATTACAGTATTGTTTTCATGCACAGACTGTGTATGTACTTTTCACAGAGTTGTTCCAACTCACTACATGAATTTAAAGAAAAGATAATTGTCTATTCCTCCAACTTTTTGGTAATGGTTATAATCATGACAGGAAGCCCTTTTACATCACCAGGTGATGTGATTAATAAAGGGCTTGAAGAAGAAGCTGTCATTTCCATTATAAACCGAAAGTTTTATACACTATAAGTTGTATATTCCAAGTGTTCTTCGGTGGAAGCCTATGCACAAACCTCTTGATCTTTTCAAGTACAAATTGGGATTCCAAAATATTCTGGCTTCTTTCTTCCTGGATCATGGCAGCACAATAGACATTGAGTGCAAAGACAAGGGGATGTCCTTGCCGTATCTCACGATGGACTCGTGTTGGCAAGTCATCATGACTTGGGCATCAATGAATGAGCGAGGGCTGCTTGGGGTGTGCAACCTCAGTGTATCAGGACACAGAATAGGAAGCAAATAAGTCAGCTGTGAGCCTCTCAATGACTGAGATACTGAGTCTTATTCATTTTGGTATCACAGTTTCTCAGAACAGTACCTAGTACCACGTAAAAGTGAAATCGTATTTATTCAGTGAATTTCTTCTGACTAGGATTACTGGGCAAAGGCTTCATGCAGAAGGTGAATATATGATAGGGCATAGATTTTAAAGCCCAGTAGCTTCACTTCGAATCACATCTCCAGTGCTTACTATCTGTGATTCAGGGCAAGATTTTTAGCCTCTCTGTTAACTTAGTTTCCTCATTATTATTATTGTTATTATTGTTATTATTTTGAGGAGAGAGTTTTGCTGTAGGGCATGTGTGCTCACTGGAAAGACAGAGAGAGACAGAAAGTAAGAAATCACCTCCTAGGGGGTTTGGCCATGCTGCAATCCTTTCTCCTCTGTTTTCCTTCCAAGATCTTGGGCATGTATGCACATGCGCCTGGTATGAATTTGAAGCCACCAGGTCCGGGACTCAAGCCACAGTTGGTCATGTGGGAGTCCAGCAATGTAACTTCTATGCCATCTACTGGTCCCAGTTTCCTCATTATTAAAATAAGGATAATAATAATTGCCTCGTGTTGTTGTTAGGGTTAAATAAATCCATATACCTAATGCCCTTAAAAGAGTACCTGCTATAGTGAATAACCAGTCAGTTATTCACCACCTAAGATGATGTTTGATTTGAGTCTTAAAGGATAAATATGAGGAATCTTCAAAACTTTATGGACAGTGTGTACTATGAAAAAACAATGCACATAGTTTTTTAAATTTTTGCATCAAAAAATACTTGTACTTCTATTTCATTTTTCTAAAATCTTTGTAAAGTCTCCTCTTATATAGATGGGGGGTTGGGGAAGGAGGCAGGGAGAGTGGTGTTTAAGTAGAGGGAGCAAATTAAGCAAAGATGTAAAAATGCAAGTAGCTGGCATATTGATTATATGAAGAATTACATAGTTGAGTTCACAGTGGAACGTGCCAGTGGATGTGCTCAGCTTGGCAAGCATTAGATTTATTTAGAAAACAACACTCAGAGCCAGCAAGTGGCATAGTGGTTAAGGCACTGGACTCCCAAGTGGTCAACCATGGTTTGAGTCCCGAACCAGGCAACTTCAAACTCACATGTGGTACATGTTCATGCATGCCCCAAATCCCAAGAGGAGAATGGAAGAGCAGGGATTGCAGCATGGCTATTTTCCCGGGTGGTGATTTCTTGCTTTCTGTCTCTCCAGTGAGCAATGTGCCCTATAACAAAAAAAATCTCTCACAAAAAGCAACACTCTTCCTATTAATTTTTAATGTAATATTATGGGGTTATAGATCAATAGAATTATACACAAATACTTTTCTCCAGTTGACAAGACTATTTTTCACAAGGGTATGATTTAGAAATTCTAAAACTAATGTTTGTGTATACTAGGATTGAACAAATATGTGAAGATATTTTAAGTAATCAGAAGCAGATTTCTTACTGTCTAAGGAAGTTATAGGTAAAGAAAAGGAGAAGGCTGACATGTAGAATGAACATTGTGGTACTGGATTAGAATCAGAGATACCAGAATAGACTCATAGATATGCACAGAGAGATGTACAGATATACATAGATATAGAAATGGATACAGATATGTGAGCATGTCTGTCTTTTTTTAAAAATAGTTGTCATTATTTTTTAATTATTTTATATATTATTTTTTCACATTAGTTTTGCCAGAGGAAGAGAGACAGAGAGAGGGAGAGGGAGAAAGCAAGCCACCAAGTTTGGGACTCAAACTGTGGACAGCCATGTGGGAATTCCAACACCTTAACCACCATGCCACCTGCTGGGCCTGAGCATGTCTGTCTTAACAAACTAGCCTTGTCCACTGGGAAAGCCTAGAAGCAATTATTCACCAGGAGTAATGAGCACATCTGGTGTCCAACTCGTGGCTTCTAAATACCGTTCTCCAGTCAAAAGAACTAGGGCCCTTTGGAGAAGTGATGAATTACCAGCTGAGACAGGAAAAATAAGCCTAGAACATCTTAAGGTGGCAGAAAACTGTAAAGTACTATGAAATGTTGCAGACATGTCCAAAAACTTGAGAAACTATTCACAAGACCTTTTAATGGCCAAAGCTGGAACAATCTGAGCCCCCCCAAATTAATAAATTAATAAAAAATAATTATATCTCAAAGGTTAAAAAAAGTATTTATAGCTCATGTTGATTTAAATATGTAATTGAATAAATAAATAATTTTGGGAGAAGGGATAACTCTTTCAACTTCGTAAGCTGATAAATACCGTAGTATTATTGCAGACAAGATACACCAAATAGAAACCAGTGAGTGAAAGTTTGAAGAGAAACTTGGTAGTTGCATAGTTATATCTACTCAAGCACGTGTGTTAACTACCAAGAAAACAAAGATGAGAACTACACAGTGGAAAAATCTGGCAGACACCACTTGAACCACATGATGGAAGTTAATATCTTAAACGATGAGATACTAGCATCATCTGTCCCTGATATCATGTACTGAGAAGGGCACAACAGTACTTCTGTGGTTCTTTTTGGGGGGTTTTTTGTGTGTTTTTTTTTTCCTGCCAGAAATGCATTATGATTGTTTAATCATGATGAAACATCAGACAAACCCAAACTGAGATATTCTGGAAAACAATGACCAATAGTCACCAAAAGTGTTAGGGTCATGAATGACAAGAACTGAAAACCATCACAGAGTGAAGGAGGCTGAGGAGATGTGGAAACAAAATGCATTGTGGGGACCTGGGTTGGTTTCTAGAATGGAAAAAGAATGTTAGTGGGAAAAATGGTGAAATTTCTTTTTTTTTTTTTTTTTTTTGGAAGGGAGAGGTTTTTTTGCTAAAGGGCGCATGCGCTCACCAGAAAGACAGAGAGAAACAGAGAGACAGAAAGCGAGAAATCATCCCCCACGGGGGATGGTCATGTCACAGTCCCTTCTCCTCCATTCTTCTCTTGGGATTTTGGGCATGCGTGAACACACACCCGGCGTGAGTTTAAGCCACCAGGTCCAGGACTTGAACTGCAGTCAGCTACATGGGAGTCCAGTGACATAGCCATTATGCCAACTGCTGGTCCCGAAATGGTGAAATTTCAGTAAGACGCAGAGCATAGTTAAAAAGTTTGATACCAATGTTTATTCCTGGCTTTGATTATTATAGTATGGCTAACTGAAGAGTTAACGTTAGGGGAGCAAGATGGTGTATATAAAGTCTCTGCACTGTTTTCAGCACTTTTCTCTACGTCTTAAAGCAACCTAATCACAATTCCTAAATTCCTTCCCACCTGTCTCTTTGCCACTCATCGCCTTTCCCTATTTCTTTTCTTTATTAAGTCTATGTTGAGAGAGTATATTCTTTATTTTCTTCCATTTCTCGTCTACTTTAAGTTCTTTTCTTAGTTTCCTTTCTTTCCTTGGAAGTTGGTTTCAGAGTTTTTTGAACGACTGTCCTTTACCTGTTTCCAGTCACGAACCCTAGTGTTTGATTCTATGTAGTAACTAATTTGCGTGAGTAACTGAGCAGTGGTCACAACTTCACTCGTGAAGCTGACGGAGCGTAAAGACCTTTTCGTTGCTAAAGTAGATCTTTTCTGAACTATAAATGTTGAGATAGAATTCTGAGATCTTCAAGGTTCACATGGATATACCTTGTTCAGAAATGCTTTAGAACTATTAAAGGAAATATTTTCTTGCTCAATACTATTAAGTTTAAAATAGGTATTCAGCCAAGGGCAAAACAAGTACATGAGTGCAATAGAATGGTGATTTCTGTTTCATCAAAGTAGCTCCTCAGAGCAGGCAGGTATTTATCTCTTGCTTGTTTCCTATTTCCAAGGTTGTAGCTAACGATTGCTCACAGAAATAAAGACATAGGTGAGAGAAACTGTGACTTAAACTTATTTGAAGATGATTTAGATGGCTATAGAAAATATTAACCCACTGAAACAATGTATGAGCATGTTTATTTTTTTAGAGATGTTTGCCTTAGGGCATGTGTGCTCACCTGAGAGAGAGAGACAGAGACAGCATGAGGGAAAGTGAGAAATTGCCCAGGAGGATGGACATGCTGCAATCCCTTCTCCATTCTCCTCCCAGGATCTTGGGCACACACCCACATGCATCTGGTGTGAGTTTCAAGCCACCAGGTATGGGACTTGAACCATGATCAGCCATGTGGGAAATCCAGTGACATAACCACAATGCCACCTGCTAGCCCCCTCGTATCAGCATGTTTGATCTTAAAAACATTAATTTTGAAAATACTCAGATGGTTATTTCTGTCTTCTTCCCAGTCCATTCTCTCTCAGTGGTAGTCACATTGCTGGGATAAGTGTTCTGCACTCAGAGTTAATGGTGTGTTAATTTGCTGGATGGTGGCATCATTGTAAAATGCGTCACTGCAAGGCTGACCCACACGGGAAGGTTCCAGGTTTGTGTCATGAAACCTCCCTGAGTACTCCCAGCACACTCATGCCCATGATCTGCTGCTGATGCTGGGATAGATTGTGGCATCCAAACCATTTAGGGGTGCTCTTTCTGTCTTCCTTACTTATGACATTAATTAATTAAATAGATTGATAGGTACTTTTGTAAAAATGTGTATGTAATATAGAGCTAAATGTCATTTTTCTGACTTTCAGGGAGCAAGAGTTCAGAACACAGCGAAAAATTTGGGAGTCAGGGACCGGACCCCACAGTCAGCTCCAAGGTAAGTGTGTCCTCTGATCTGCCATTTTCCAAAGGACTTGCCAGCATTTCCCAGTCTGTGTCACTCATAGCTAATGCAACTGCTCAAGTTATGCCCTGTGTCATTCTGACTATAATTGTGGAAATTTCCCTTGTAAACACCTAGTAGTTAAGTGAGATTAGGCATAAATGCTCTCAGAATTAAGTGGATATTATTCTATTTTGCAAATTCCATCATGAATTCAAAACCAAAACTCTACAAAGGTAATGCTAAAATTGGTAATCCAGCTGGCCAAATAAATGAAATGCCATTTTCATTAATATTTCTATGACTGTACTTGCTCTTCCTTCAGGAATGACCTCCTTTCCAGCCTGAATCTTTATGGAAAACTCCTACATAATGGCAATTGAGCTTAAGTGGCATTTTCTCCTTGAAGTGTGCTTGAGTCTTCTCCATATTCCTTTAGAGTCTTTTCTGAGGGGGGCTTCTAAAACTTCATGGATAATGTATATTATAAGAAAAATGATGCATATATTTCATTGAAGAGGCTTTTGCTATAAGGTGTGTGCGCTTGCCAGAAAGACAGAGAGAGACACAGAGAAAGAAAGCAAGAAATCACCCCTCAGGGAGATGGCCACACCACAATCCCTTCTCCTCCATTCTCCTATCGGGATCTTGTGCATGCATGCACACATGCCGGCATGAGTTTAAGCTACCCGGTCCAGGACTTAAACTGCAGTCGACTACGTGGGAGTCTAGCAATATAGCCATTATGCCAACTGTTGGTCTCGATGCATATATTTCAAAAAGTTTTTACACCAAAATAAACTTGCACTTGAATTCCATTTTTTCCATGAACTTTTTTATTTTTTTTTAAGAGGTTTTTGCTATAGGGTGCGTGTGCTTGCCAGACAGACAGAGAGAGACATAGAGACAGAAAGCGAGAAATCACCCCCCAGGGGGATGGTCACGCCGCAATCCCTTTTCCTCCATTCTCCTCTCGGGATCTTGGGCACGCACGCACACGCGCACGGCGTGAGTTTTAAGCCACCAGGTCCGGGACGCGAACCGCGGTCGACCACGTGGGAGTCCAGCAACATAGCCATTACGCTAACTGCTGGTTCCCTCCTTGAACTTTTTGAAACCCTCACATATATTCATCTATGATAACCCTTATCATAATGTGTTGGTTTGCAATTGAGATTTATCCCTCCATATCTGAGGGAGATATTTGCCTGGGACATCCTCCACCGAGATACAGAAATTCTCAGATGCTCAAGTTTGTGATATAATGTGGCTTAGTATTTACATATAATTTCTGCATATCCTTTTGTATATTTACATCATCTTTGGATTATTTATAAGTCATCCTAACAGTTCATATAAGTAAAAAAGATAGAGAAACTTCAATATCTGTCTTTTAGGGATCCACCTCTTCCACTATTTCATAACATTTGGCATGGCCTGGCTACACTGATGGCTGAATGAACCCATGACTGGTGGGACCTGTGGATGTGGATGGCTCACTGTACTGTTACTTCTTTGCCCAACTTTAATATGAGTTTTTATGAGTTCTTTGGATTTTATTCATTGCCTGTCATAGTGCCAATATAACGGACATCAAATACCTTAACTAATTTCAAGATGATGAATGAATAAATAAATGTGTGAGGTTTTTCTTAGTTATACCAAATATTCACAGTTCACACATCATTGTAAGAAAGGATTCCAGTCCTCCTTTAAAATAAATGGACATTGTGAACTGCCATCAGAGACACGATTTTGGTTTCATTTCCCTATGATTAAAATAGGCAATCTTGGTCAGTCCCATAGCCTAGTGGTTATGGGAACTGGATCCCCAAATGGCCGACCACAATTTGGATCCCAGCCCGGGCAGCTTGAAAAACATACGAGGTGCATGGTTGTGCATACCCCAAATCCTGACAGAGTAGAGAAATGGAGGAGAAGGAATTGCACTGTGACCACACCGTGTCAGAGGATGCTTTTTCCTTCTCTGTCTCACTCTGAAAATTCAAAAAGTGGGGGGTGTGGGGAATAGGCAATGTTAGATAATATTTTTACAGGCTACTTTTTTTGCACTTACATCTTAACAGAAGCTAGGCTTCTCCGCACATCATCACAGACAAGACTGTCTTTGTTTCTGTTGACAAAGCAGTTACCGGAGGGAGAATGATGACTGTAGCATTTATGATGTTGTATTTCATTCTGGAAAACTATGTGGGCAGGGAAAGTGCTTGCAAAATGGAAAACATATTGGTTGTTGGAAAAGTCAGAACACATCTTTGCATAGAGAAATACGTCATGACGACCCAATATTTTCCCCATAAAAATGGATAAAGCACTCCTGTTTTGATTGCATTTATTTTTATGCCGACTCCTAACTCCATTTAATCCTAGTCTTATTAATGTTATCTTTCATAGTTGATTAGATTACCATTTAAGACTTTCTACTGCCGAGGAATCATTTTACATAAGCATTCTCTCCCCATTTTCTTAAGCAGACATGGTATATTTGGATAATAGAGTCACCGAAGTGTTAAAATTCCAATAAGAAAACCAGATAATGGCCCAGCCAGATATTCTTAGCCAGAGCTTATAAACACTAATGAACAGGTGGGGAGAGGGGGATAAAACTTCAGCATCCTGATCAATAAACCAGTATGCAAGCTGAACACAAGAAAGGAAACTGATGAACTCACTTCTTTTCCTTTACTGGGTTTTGTGGAAAACACTTGAAATGAAACCCAATCAAATGAGTCAGCAATACAATCAACATTTTTCACAATGTGTTTATAGTCCTGAGAGAGAAATTTGATGGTCACGCCGCAATCCCTTCTCCTCCATTCTCCTCTCGGGATCTTGGGCACGCACGCACACGCGCACGGCGTGAGTTTTAAGCCACCAGGTCCGGGACGCGAACCGCGGTCGACCACGTGGGAGTCCAGCAACATAGCCATTACGCTAACTGCTGGTTCCCTCCTTGAACTTTTTGAAACCCTCACATATATTCATCTATGATAACCCTTATCATAATGTGTTGCAATGTACAGTTATCCCTCCATATCTGAGGGAGATATTTTCCTGGGACATCCTCCACCGAGATACAGAAATTCTCAGATGCTCAAGTTTGTGATATAATGTGGCTTAGTATTTACATATAATTTCTGCATATCCTTTTGTATATTTACATCATCTTTGGATTATTTATAAGTCATCCTAACAGTTCATATAAGTAAAAAAGATAGAGAAACTTCAATATCTGTCTTTTAGGGATCCACCTCTTCCACTATTTCATAACATTTGGCATGGCCTGGCTACACTGATGGCTGAATGAACCCATGACTGGTGGGACCTGTGGATGTGGATGGCTCACTGTACTGTTACTTCTTTGCCCAACTTTAATATGAGTTTTTATGAGTTCTTTGGATTTTATTCATTGCCTGTCATAGTGCCAATATAACGGACATCAAATACCTTAACTAATTTCAAGATGATGAATGAATAAATAAATGTGTGAGGTTTTTCTTAGTTATACCAAATATTCACAGTTCACACATCATTGTAAGAAAGGATTCCAGTCCTCCTTTAAAATAAATGGACATTGTGAACTGCCATCAGAGACACGATTTTGGTTTCATTTCCCTATGATTAAAATAGGCAATCTTGGTCAGTCCCATAGCCTAGTGGTTATGGGAGCTGGATCCCAAAATGGCCGACCACAATTTGGATCCCAGCCCGGGCAGCTTGAAAAACATACGAGGTGCATGGTTGTGCATACCCCAAATCCTGACAGAGTAGAGAAATGGAGGAGAAGGAATTGCACTGTGACCACACCGTGTCAGAGGATACTTTTTCCTTCTCTGTCTCACTCTGAAAATTCAAAAAGTGGGGGGTGGGGGGGGTGGGGAATAGGCAATGTTAGATAATGTTTTTACAGACTACTTTTTTTTGCACTTACATCTTAACAGAAGCTAGGCTTCTCCGCACATCATCACAGACAAGACTGTCTTTGTTTCTGTTGACAAAGCAGTTACCGGAGGGAGAATGATGACTGTAGCATTTATGATGTTGTATTTCATTCTGGAAAACTATGTGGGCAGGGAAAGTGCTTGCAAAATGGAAAACATATTGGTTGTTGGAAAAGTCAGAACACATCTTTGCATAGAGAAATACGTCATGACGACCCAATATTTTCCCCATAAAAATGGATAAAGCACTCCTGTTTTGATTGCATTTATTTTTAATGCCGACTCCTAACTCCATTTAATCCTAAAGTCTTATTAATGTTATCTTTCATAGTTGATTTGCCGACTCCTAACTCCATTTAATCCTAGTCTTATTAATGTTATCTTTCATAGTTGATTAGATTACCATTTAAGACTTTCTACTGCCGAGGAATCATTTTACATAAGCATTCTCTCCCCATTTTCTTAAGCAGACATGGTATATTTGGATAATAGAGTCACCGAAGTGTTAAAATTCCAATAAGAAAACCAGATAATGGCCCAGCCAGATATTCTTAGCCAGAGCTTATAAACCATAATGAACAGGTGGGGAGAGGGGGATAAAACTTCAGCATCCTGATCAATAAACCAGTATGCAAGCTGAACACAAGAAAGGAAACTGATGAACTCACTTCTTTTCCTTTACTGGGTTTTGTGGAAAACACTTGAAATGAAACCCAATCAAATGAGTCAGCAATACAATCAACATTTTTCACAATGTGTTTATAGTCCTGAGAGAGAAATTTAGAGTAATATAAAATTTGTATTTAATTTATTCTTTATTCATTCTACAAAGATTTACCAGAAACCTGAGAAACGCAAAGCACTCTGCGATCTCTCATGGGTGATAGAAACCTAAAACAGAAATAGCTCTGGGCCTCCAGGAGCTTTCAGTTAAAGGGGTAAAATGAGCTTGAGAAGCATTCTACAGAAGGTGCAGGGAGAACATGAGGATCGTAAAGGACCTGGGATCCCTCCCATCTGGGAGCCAGGACTCTTACCCCAAAGGCAGTGAGTTAAGGAACACATGTGACTGTCGAGGCCAGACATCTATGAGCAAAACTGGAGTAATGTTTCTAGAAATATCTTCAGGGAGGTAAAATTTGCTATCTATACCTGAAATAGTAGCTGGTTCATATTCCCCAACCCATCTCTATCATAGTTTCCCCGTTTTTTTTGGTTTTTAAAGAATTATTCATTTATTTATTTAATTCCATTAGTTATTATTATAATTATTTTAATTTGACCAGAGAGAAACAGAAAGAAAGGGAAAGCAAGAAAGCAAGCTGCCAGGTCTAGACTTGAATTGCAGTTAGCCATGTGGGAATCCAGTGCCCTTCACCACCATGCCACCTACCAGCCCCCATAGTTTGCCTTTCACCATTTGTTTTCTTTATGTTTTTAAGCATAAAACAAACACGTACTGAATTTCTGCTGTGTGTTTGCAGGTGGCAAGTACTTTGTTAAAAGCTAAGGATACAGACAGTCTGTCTTATTACTGAGACCGAGGATCAATAGGACATCCGTGTGAGTGGAGATGCCTTTGTGAGCAGTTGAATATAGTTGTCTGGAGTCAAGGAGAAATAAAGGCATGGAACTGTAGTTTTAGGAGTCATCAGTATTTAGAAGTGCTGCGCAGAATGCAGATCTCACATAGCTGACTGGGTTCAAGTTTTAGCCCCACTGGCTTACATGCCAGATGTACATATGCATGCACAGGATCCTGGCAGGAGGGAGAATTGGAGGAGGAAGGATTGCAACGTGACCGACCCCATTTCATGAGTGGTATTTCTCTGTCTGTCTGTCCATCTGTCTCTCTCTTTTTCTTTTTTTCTCTCATGCATGTATCCTCTAGCATAAGTTTTTTTAAAAAATACGTATCCTCTAGCATAAGTTTTTTTAAAAATATGTAGGAGGTAGATGAAGATCGAGAAATGAATATTGTTACTGTGGTAAATGGGTAAAAGGGATGAAAGAAGGTCATGCCAACGTTGAAGAGAGAGCAGAGGAACAGTGGCTACAGGATCACAGATGAGCAACTGGAAGGTAGAAGGAAAACAGAAGATGGCTGTTCTGAACTTCAGAAGGGATGAATTAGACATAGTCACATGACAGAAAATGTGAATATGATCATTTAGAAACTCAGAAAGCTGGAGAGTAGACTACTGAAGTTCTGTAACTCTGAGGTAGATTGGTGCTGGGTAGTGTCAGGGTGAAACTTGGCTTTCAGTAGAAATATTTCCTTGACATACTTGGCTCCAAATATATTTTGCATACTCAAAAACTAAAATGCTTGAGACTGGTTGATTTATAAAGAATAGAGATTTATTCAGCTCATGTAACTGTAGACTAAAAAGTCCAAAATGTAATGCTGGCATCCTGCCAGCCTCTCGTGCTATCTCAGAACATGGCTGACGGAAACAGAGGGCAGGCACGCACAGAGAGAAAAGAAATGGAATTCTCTAACTCCTCTGTCCCTCCCAGACTACCAGCCAGCTGGAGGTACCCTCCCATTAGGCCCCACCTCTAAAATTCTCACCACCTTCCAAAGTCATTACATAGTAGGGACCAAATTTCTAGAACCTGAACCTTTGGGGGATAAACCATTATACAAACCATACCACTTCCCTTTGGCAATGTGTGTGTAAAATACATGTCAGGAACTGCTCTTGGCACTGGAATGTCAAGATAAATGAGAAATACTCCATGTTCTCATGGAGCTTGTAGCCTAATAGAGGAGAAAGACAAAATAAATGTGGGCAATCAAAGAATGTGTACTGGGATAGGATGTATAGAGGTGGTCCTTTCTCCCTTTGACTCTCATATTGAGTTTGGCTCTTCAGGGCAATAAACATATCTTCATCAAGAACCAAATATATTCTAAACCTTGGATTACCAATTTGGGCATACTGACCCTATTTTCTTCTCTATCACAAAATAGCTATTATGTTATCAAAGTTTGGTTTTTAAAGTATAATCATTTTTTAATCGGAAAGCAGCATAATAAAGTGATTAAAGGTAGAATTTTTTTCAGTTTCACCTCCTACCAAATACATGTCCTTACTTAGCCAGGTTATTTTTCTTCTCTGAGACTTGGCTTTCTCGTCTGTAAACTGAAGATAATTGCCTTGGGATCAAGAATTATTGATACTTTAGCTTGAAAGACACATTTGCCATGTGGTCTCTTTTAACAGAGCGTTTATTTTTGCTGTGTAGGAAGATGAAGGGCATTCTCTATAGAATGAAATTTGCAATTTCTCCTCTCTGCAGGTTTGTATTTGGGCTGTAAATTCCAGCCCCAAGATGGCTACCTGAGCCCACACAAGAACAAGAGAATGTAGAGCTGAGAACAAACCTTTCAGGGCAGGGCCACTGGTGTTCACGAGTGGGATGAGAATATAGCAAGGGCCCCAAATACCAGGCCAATAAAGGCCTCCCCGCTGCCCAGTGACTTAGCTGCCAAAAAACAAATGCTGCGTGCAGAGTGAGCATCCAAGTCTTACCTATTGCGTTTTGCTTCCAAACTTCATCTGCCTGTTCTAAATCCCCAAAGCTCCACAATTTCCATTACAAATGTGTCTGAACTCAAATAACCCTGAGCTGCTTCCAAGAAGCCTCGCAGAAGCTGAATCTGCCCAGTTCTGCAGTTCCCAGAGCTATTATTTCATTAGGTGATCACACGGAGTAGCCTTTTCTCCAATTTGCAAGGCAGACATTTCAAAGACTCGTCTACCCAGTGGCATTAGTTACATTATCTGGAAATGTGCAGAACAAGGTAATGGAATGTGATGGCTCAGCCCGGAACTCATGGGGCAAGACATCCGCCACCCATCTTCCTGTTTCTGTTCTACCTGAGGAAGGCCGCTGTGCCTTTTCCCTCATTAGGCAGCACAGCCAGGGAAATGAAAGGATAGAAATTAAGGAGGAAATGGACTTGCTGATCATTCTATTCTTCCAACCCTGGAAATGCAATTTGAAACATCACATTCTTCAACTGTAAAAGAACCTTTGAAATACAGCAGGCCAATTTAGTGTATTCTTTTCTTCGGAAAGGATGAAATAAGGTTTTCTGATGTAGATGTCCTTATTTGGGTATTGACCATAAATCACCTTTCAGACATGAGCTCCATCTTACAAAACTCCAAAGGCAGTAACATCTCTGTGTTTCCAGACTTGGAAACTTTATTTTGTTAACTGGGATTTGTTACCCAATATTAAATCTTTCTCATGTGTCTCCTTTGATTCAGAAGTAGCATGGGATTTAATATCAAACAGAGAGGAAATTTATAATTTGCTAAATTGGTTGTCATTTCATTTAAGCTGTGGTCAATATATTTTTAAGTATATTTATTTCTTCCAAGAACAAGAGAAACAGAAAGAGACAGGGAGACAGTACCTCCAACAAGATCTTGATGCCACTATCCACCCCTAACCTCGGCCTGCTCCAGATCATGGGTATATATGCACAGCATACTCAGGGAGGTCTCTAGACTTGAACCAGGAACCTTCCCACATGGGATTGCTTTGCAAAGCATCACATTTCACCACTGCACTACCATCTGCCACAGCTGTGTTCTATTTAATCTGTGAAAGGGAATGAATAACCACAGCTAGCACTGGGTTGGAGGTGCTTGTAAAAAGGTGCCAGGTTGGAACCAGCAGTTTGCATAATGGCTATGTTGCTGGACTCTCATGTAGTCGACTGTGGTTCGAGTCCCAGACCCGGTGGTTTAAAACTCATGGTGCATGTGCATGCGTGGCCAAGATATCGAGAGGAGAAGGGATTGCAGTGTGGCCTTCCTCCCTGGGGGGGGTGATTTCTCACTTTCTGTCTCTCTGTCTGTCTCTCTCGGTCTGGTGAGAGTATGAGCCCTATAGCAAAACCTCTCAAAAAAACAAAAAGTACCAGTTTGGGCCAGCCTGCAGCGTGGTGGTGAAAGCAGTTGGATCCCACACAGCTCATGTGCAGTTTAAGTCCTTGATCTGCTGGATTGAGAAACACACTAGGCACAGATCATGAGTGCCTGAAATGCTGATAGGAAGAAGAAACTGAGGAGAAGAAATTATGACATGACCATTCTCCCTTGGGAGGTGCTTTCTCACTTTCTCTTTCTCACTCTCTCTCTCTTTCTCTGGGGAGTGTATGTGTCTTCTGGCAAAATAAAATTTTTAAAAGTTGAAATCTATACCTTATGTGCTCTGAAGTAGGACCAATTTGACCATGGGCATTTTTGAGGAGAACAGGCTGAGTTCAACATTCAAGTTTTAGATCATCGATCTTCTCCTGGGATATACTGTAAATAATGTGATGGCCTTGAGGTCACTAGGGTTATCTGGCAGCTCTTCAGTACAAGAAACACAGAGATTGGAACTAGTATAGCCCTAGTGAAGTCTCCTGAGTTTTGCCTGAATGCTGCATGAGTCAAACAACCAGACCTGGGAAGGTATCTCCAGGCATCCTTGACCTGCTTGGAGATTCCTTTGACAAGTGAGTGGAGTTGGACAAAGCCAAATGGTCAGTCCTGAAGAAACACCAAGTGGAACCAGCAGATGGCATAATGGTTACGTAGCTGGACTCCCACATAGTTGAATTCAGTTAGAGTGCCGGACCCGGTGGCCTAAACTCACACCAGGAGCACATGTGTGTATGTGTAAAATCCCGAGAGGAGACTGGAGAAGAAGGGATTGTGGTGTGGCCATCCCCCTGAGGGGTGATTTCTCTCTTTCTGTCTCTCTGTCTCTGTCTCTCTGATGAGTGTGCATGGCTTATAGCAAGAATCTAAAAAAGAAAGAAGAGAGAAAGAAAAAGAAAGGAAGGAAGGAAGGAAGGAAGGAAGGAAGAGCAGCTAGTCATGCCCTTGAGATTCAGGCCTTAGGAATCTGCCCCATCAGCCTGTTCACAGCCAGCTACTTATATACCACTAGAATAGTACAAAACAAAGTTCATTTCTAAACTAGTCAGAAAATCAGTAGACCCCCTACAAGGTAGGTGTACTCTGTACCTCTACAGAGTGATCATGATAGGTGTGATGGTAATTATCATAGCAATGCCCTTTCCCAGAATTCGAAGAATAGATTTTACTGCCAGCACAGTGAGCAGCCCAGGGTGGCCGCACTGGAGCAGAAGGAGCTGGTTAAAAAAAACGGCAGTGTTGCTTAATCAATAGCCATCTAGATGTGCAAAGAAACATAGACGTCTTCCACATCACAGAACTAAAATTTTGGAGTTTGCCAAGCTATTTTTAGTGAAATAGACAATGTGATCGTGACTCAGAACCAAGAAATTATTGTCAATGTATTTGTTCTACCAGTAAAAACATCTTGGGTAACAGCAATGCATCAGGCAGCTGTCATACTCTCCGGTGCCTTTTCTAGGCTCTACAAGCTGTGCGAGCCACCGCCCCCAGTTGGAGAAGAATGAAGAGGATTCCCAGTGAACCGGGCAGGCAGGAGCTTCTGATCACTGGACTAGACAAAAGACATACTGGCCAAACATTCTCCACTGAAGAACAAGAAATGCATTTCTTTCTAACTCTTCTGCAACGGTGTAAATAGCTAATGTTCCCTATCAGTATGCACTTGATATTCATGCTGAAAATAAGTAGGAGTTCATTCAGACAATTCATCTTCACAAACTGATCTCTGTATATCAACATTCAGTATTAATTTGGGGGGTAAAATCCATCCCTAGAATTTATAGAAAACATATCAGATTAAAAAAAAATAACCATCGTGCTCCCTCTTGGATTCATTAAAATGATTTTATTGTGTTTGCATCTTCCTCAACAATGAACGATTCTACTTGAAGAAGTCTGTCGTTGAAGAAACATGGCCTTAATTTGCAAATCATGCAAAAATGTTAAAGGCAATGTGGGCTGGGTGGCATGGGCTTTCATTGCCCCCTCCTGCACCAGAGAATGTCATTCATATGTGAAAGGTGGAAAAGTGTGCTTAAAGGTTTCCTGCTCTGTAGAGAAGAGAGCTGACTGAGGCCGCCAGTGAGACTTCTAGCTGTTCAGGTACCCCGTGTGCCCCTGACAGTTCAGCAAAGCAGGTGCCACCCTTGGTCTCATGATAGCCATGGCTTCCTGGGGCCATGTACACTGGGTGCCATGCCATCAATGGCCCAGGGGTGAAAAGGGGAACAAGGAGTTATATGGAGGGGAGCTAGGGGAAAGAAGAGAAAAATAAGCCCTTTAAAAAACTCGGCCTTTTAATTTAGAAAGATACCTAAAACTCTTAATTTTATGAAGGCTCTCAGGTGAGATGTCAGACCCTTTAAAGAATTCACCATCATGAGTATTTTTATATCAAGTTTTGAAATATGAAAAGAAAGTTTTATTTGTTGTTAAAAGAACCATTGGTAATTTATGGAAGCACAGTGTGTATTCTCCCCTCATCCTAAAGTCCATGTAATGTTCATCATTTATAATGTAATAATACTATCATTGATAACAGTAACATTGTTTCTGGCATAGTGACTACAGTAATATTGATTTTCAAAGCAATTAAAATACTCATGTTTTTAAAACAATTAGGAATCTTATTGTGGTTGTGATAATTATATGGATTCAGACTAACCTAGTATGCGAAATGCTTTTCAAAACTGAAACATATGCAAGCTGTTATGTATTTTAATTTATGAAATTTCATGATGGCTTTCAAACTATCAAACTATCATTAAATACCTTCATCCTTATAGGTTGTATACTGCATAACAAAACTACGGGGATGCCTACGTGTGAGATGATTCTATCCACTGGTGTAGGTAATAATTAGTTGTTATTAGACACAGAAGCACTTGAGACTTTTGCAGTCCATACGTGTAGTGAAAACTAAGAAAACCAACATCAGAGTTTTAAAAAAAAAGTTGACTATTTTGAACTTAACAAAGATAAGACCATTACATCAATACCTATATTGAGTATATTCTTAATTTTGGGGGATTTAATATTCTTGGTATTATCAACAAGTGACCCTGAAGGCCCATGTAATTTGTCATTTTCCTGTGCTGAAAATATGATTACTTTTGTTGTAAGACTAGTGAGGAAACACAACTGTTAACCAACAATACTTTTTTTATTGTCGTTATTTTCACTATCCAGGAAGGTAGTAACCCTCAGTAGAGGCATGAAGGGGTCATTTACGCAATTCAGTTGAACTTTGCTATATTTCATGGGGCATATATCTGCCAGTGTGGTATTCATAAGTTAATATATTTTAAGGATCTGCTCTGTCTGCTGGAACTAGTTATTGTTATCTTTAGGGTTAAATACAAGTATACCCTGCTTGGTACTTACTAAATGCTCAGAAGTTAGGAATGACTTATATGAACGTCAGTCACCATAATTTTTTATTATATTAAAAGTTATAGCTAGTAACTTATTAAGTGATTGCTGTTTGTCAAGTAATACCTCCAGTTACTTTACCCATAGTTTGTTCTTCCTACTCCACTTAATCCATGTAACAACGCAAAATAGTACTCTTTTCTTCACCCTCATTTTACAGGTAAAGACCCACAGCAAAAATAGTCCAGTGCCTTACACAACAAGGTCACATGATTGACAAGTGGTAGAACCAAAATTTGAATAGAAAGTCTGTCTTCTTAATACAGTACGCTGCTTCTCCTTCTTACTATAAGAACTATTTTAGTAGTACCAAATTACTTACTAATAATGTTACATTTTCATGGCATGTGTTGCTATTAATTATATACCTTATAGTGAAAAAAAAATGAATGGAACTATATAAACTGTGTTTAACATATGAAAAAAACATAAGAATTCCTGGATATTTTACCATTCCACATGCACATTTTGAGGTAATACAACACTTGCAATCTGAAAACAAGTATTTTATATCATATTCCTCATAGCTGAAGCTAGCAATTTTAGATGTGTTTTGAGAGTCTGGGACATCATAAAGTTTGACTATAAATTCAGAACATCGGTAACCATAAAGCTGTCTACGGATGATTAACGACAGTTTTTTGCAGTACCATAATGTATCTGTGTGACATTAGACATGTAGCAGGCTTCAAGTTTTTAGAGAGTGTTTGCCTAAACGCTGCCTGCTCCTCTATAACCAGCTTAGCCTGAAACATTGCTAATGCCCACTAGCTGCTCCTCCAAGGTCTGAGTTTGGCTATCATCCCTCTTCACCTTCCAGAAAAAGTCATGTGTAGAAACCTTGGATCTTAACACAGCACCTTACTCAGATAATTGCTGACTAGTAGTTTGTAGTACATCTTAAACATTCCATATAGCTTATAAAATTGTCTTAGTTTCTAATATTATAAAATTTAATATATTGTTAAAAGTATGAGGAATTTGAGACTAGAATTTTGCATCTATTTCTATTACTATTTAAAGAAAATGGAAGGAAGGATTTTTGTACTAATTTTACTTATATTGGATTGTAATGTTGAATTTAGAGTGTAAGCTGTATTTTATAAAACAATATCACAATCTGGAATCTCACATGATTTTCTGTCTCTTTAAAGCACATTCCTCCAAGGGCTTAGAGTCCACGTTCATTCATTGGCCATTTTTTTCTAGCAGCAACAATGTTCTATTTAATATTAGATTACTTTGGGGCTGGCAGGTGGAGTGGTGGTTAAGGGCACTGGACTCCCACATGGCTGACCACGGTTTGAGTCCCAGACATGGCAGCTTGTTTTCTCACTTTCTTTCTCTGTCTTTCTCTCCCTCTCTCTCTTATGCTGTTCGTCTCTGGTCAAATTAAAATAAATAAATAAATAATAAAATAATTTTTAAAAAAATAAAAAAAATTAGTTTGCTTTCTTATGACACTCTAATGCATATGACATCGAAATGATATTGATTCTGACTCTATTTAAATTGTGTGATCATTAAATTCAGAATGAAATGAGGTTGACCTTGATTTTAACTATCAAAGCCAAGAAAATGAATGGACAAATCAATCCAAAGAGGCCCATGAACTAATTTAAGAAAACAAACTATTAGGCCATCTCCATAGCCTCGTGGTCAAGGGAAGCAGGTCCTTCATGGCCAACTGTGCAGTTCTAATCCCAGATGTAGCAGCTTGAAAAACACATCATGCATGTGAGAATGCATGCCCCAAATCCAGACAGAACAGAGACGATATTGTGCCGTGACCGTGCTACACCGGGGGCTGCCCCCCACCCCCAGTATTTCTGCTTCTGGTGAGCACATGTGCCCTCTGGCAATTAAAAATTTTTAGTCCTGTGCATACATATGTTGACTAGGCTAAAATAATAAGCATTTTGAAATATTTGGGTCAGAGTAAATTGCTCCATACATTTGAAACGAATACATTACATTTAAAATGCTAAAATATTACTTTATTTGTTCAAATAGTGATCTTTTCCTACACAGTGTGATTTAACACAGATTAGTGGGCATATTTTTTTATTTCCTTTTTTTTTCAAATAGATTTTTGCTATAAGGTACTTTGCATTCGCCATAGAGACAGAGAGAGAGAAGGGAAAACAGAAAGTGAGAAATCACCCCCTGGGAGGATGGCCATGCCACACTCTCTTCTCCTCCGTTCTCCTCTTGGGATTTTGGGCACAAACACACACACACACAACATGAGTTTTAAGCCACCAGGTTCCAGACTTGAACTGTGGTCAACTACATAGGAGTCCAGCGATGTAACCATTGCACCATCTGTTGTTCCCTCCTTGTATTTTTTTAAGCCATGATACTGAAATTTAAAAATGAATAGCCTTACTTTGAAGTCATTTTTACTTTTACATTTTACTTTAAAGGTCATTTTTTAAAATTTTTCTGCACCAATGGCATTTAAACTAATCTTTAGTATGAGATTAAATTTTTTCTGAATTTTTAGAACATATGTTTACTTCTATAAGTTTTATTTTTACATGAGTTATCTTACTAAATTATAATATAATAAGTTAGCCAGTAATAATTTCATTCACATGCTGAATCAATTGTCAGTTGTCCTGCTTAAGTAGTAGGGCTAAAGCTTTTGAAATAGTCTAAGGCAATCTAAATTTTGATATAAGGTTTTCTATCAAGCGTTTGAAATTTCAGTGATGAGCCTCTCAGCAAAGCTTCTCTCTGTGCGAAACTAAATAGGTGGGGAGAGATTACAAGAGAGATCTGAGCCAAGAATTGTCCCTAGGATATATATATATATATATA
>NW_006159773.1:4707005-4716632 GCF_000334495.1 Tupaia belangeri chinensis
TTTTTTTTTACAATTACTAGCCACTATCTTTCTAGGTGCTACAATTCCAGTAACCATCATTATGGTTAGTCTTTGCTTTCAGAGCAATGTTACATTTTCAAAGAATCGTTCACAGTATCTCAGCATGCATATTGCCAAGGATCCAATGGACGTGCTTGGAAGACTGGTAAAGTATGGTCTAGGCATCCTCTTGCAGTGGCTATGCAGACCTAGGCCTACTTCACTCAGGATAGTTTGCTTCTCTAACTGAGAAGAGATAGTTGAAAGCTACAAAGTCTATTTAACAGGATATCTATATGTATGTATATGTCTATATATATATATTTACTACTTTTTGTGTTTATGATGATATGGTATAAAAATGACTTAAATTCTTCAGTCTTGTTTTGTATGAAAAATGGAGTTGTTCAACGTATTGAATGTCTATACCGTAGACATCGGAGCTATGTAACTGTGTAGGAAGTGTATCTGGCAGAGGATCTTTTGATCAGTGTTGCTAGTTCGTTTTTCAACCTGGAATAAATTGGCCCGACTTTGTCGCTGAGAAGTAGCTAATTAAGAAGAAAACTGTTGACTTTTTAAATTCTATTACTTCTAGAAATAGAAAGCTTTGGATAGTTCATTGTAGTGCAAATAACATGATAAATGTCATCTACTCGTGTTAATTCAAGAAATGTTTTTGAGAATTTACATTGTGCAAGGCACAGCTGGTAGGTCTGGTGTGTGTGCTAAGTATGTTTGGTTTGAAAGCCTTGATGTCTCTGGGTGTTATGAACCACCTGTGTCTTTTACTTAAAATTGCATTATTTATAACAACACTATTCTAATACCGTGTATGTATATATTCCACTTATAACCAAGAATACTAAGTTGGTGAAATGCTTTAGAAAACATATATTCGAATTTGGATATCTAATGCCTCAAGCAAATTTATTAGAGTTACAGATGAATATATATTTTTGTAACTGCCCAGTAAATGAGTAGAACACAGCTTTTTGCTTTAAAATATTTTTATATGTACTCATTTACACCATGTTCATTATTTGAAATAGTAAACTATCGATTGGTTCTATAAATAGTAATTGCTTTGACTATATCCATATTTAACATTCAAATTTAATGATAAATTTCATCTGAATGTTATATAGCAGTCTTTTTTTTCCTTGTACAATATTCATGTAACATAGTTTCAATTACTCTGTGTTATGTGTATGGTTAATAATGACCAAAGCACATTATGTATTTGATATCATTTATTTCTCTGCATAAAAGATTGGACTAGTAACATTGTATGATAAATGTCAAAAATAATAAAGTGTAATGTAGTATGACCAGTTCAACTTCTTTCCATTTAAGTTTAATTAATTTCTATTACATTCTGGTCTGTTTGGAAGACAACAACGATGAAACAGATGTTTCAGCCTTCAAGACTTGACAAGCTGAGTAGAAGAAACTTTACACATGTAAGAAACAAGGCTACCAGTATGACCTAGAAAGCCAGGAAGTGCTACGAGGGAGTCAGAAAAAGGTTAATGTGGGAGTCATCCCAGGAGACAAGAGAATCGTACTGTCTCCTGAATTAACTAGCTGTCTAGAAAGGTTTATTCAGTACTTCTTTTGTATGAGCTACTATCCTAGTTGCTGAGGGTATTCCAGATGTCCAGTTCTCAAACTCCGAGGTTAAGGGACTTGAGAAATTAAAGGGGTTAATGCAGTGCGTGAGTCAAAGTGGAAACTTCCAACCTAAGGTGATACACACTGAAATCAAATGAGTGGTGAGGAAATGAGAAGTGAGCTGTAGGAACTCAAAGAATTTAGATTCAATCCAATATCTTTTTTGGGCAACTACAAATAATTTATCACCTCATGAGCTAAGCTTAGTATTTCAAAGTTAGAAATATATATATGGCCATAGCCCTTATGGAGTCTAGAGGAGGGAAACATTCACTAGAAAGATACCAAAATGGTAAGAGAGGGCTAGATTGGGAAAGGTAATCAGCGTTTAGTGTGAATAAGATTGAGCAACAGAGGAAGGGAACAGCAACCATGGCAACAAGAACAGCATGCACACATGCTCTGAGACAGAGATACACCAGATGGCTTGATAGGAAGGTGAGTGGATTAGTCTAGACAGAGGATAAAGATTTGTGGATGTGATTAGAAAGGGATCTGGGTAGAAAATAAGAGTGTGTCAGAGAGGTGTGGGTCTCTGAATGCCAGGAGTCTAGACATTGGATATTGTGTACGTAAGGAAATGGAAATAAATAGTTAATGGCAATGATGAGGAATTACGAAATCCAAGTGGAGACTTTGATGAATGTATATGTTGTTGATTGTCCAGGCTACCTCAGAAAAGTCAAAACAAATAATAACTGGAGGAAACGAAAATCAATAACTGGATTTTACATTTCGTAGATTGTTGGTACACTCTGAGATAGCAAATTTAATACAGTAATAAGAGTAAGAAAATGGAATCAGCAAGCATAGACTATCTATTTCAAAACAGTGTGCCAGACACTTGTGTTCCAGAGAGACTCTTAGGTGAGACACACACATATACCACACAGATACTTTAAGAAACACAGAATTAAATGTTTTTGTGTGTGTGTGTTATAGGACTTCTCCACATTTCCATGTAATAATGACAGTCATGAATTTGGAAATTAGAGGTAGTATGTGGTATTTCCCAAACTCTCTAGAAGATAGGAAGACCGTTTTCATGGAAGATTTGTTAAATATTTCCTAGAATTGCAAAAATTCATCAAAGCCCAGTATGGGTAAATTATTCCAAGAAACTTCATTACTTAAAAGAAAAGTGGTAAATACATTCACACAAGATGGTGGTGTCTATATCTGATGGGGTTGTCATTCAGGCTTGAAGGAAGAAATGACAGATGTGTACATAAATAAGCAGTAGCAATAGATTAGTACAAAAAGCAAGTTGTGATACTACAGTTTTTACTCTTACCCTGCATTTCCATTGATGGCAGTAAGGGCTAAGAAGGGCTTATTCCATAGAGAAATGCAAATGTCTTCTTTCTAATTCCTCAATTTTGTAATATGATGAGATGACAGATTAGAGGACATTTATTTCAAAGCTTTGTTCTAGTTTGCAGTGATTTCTGGACTAGATTTTTAATGTTGGCTGATCATGTTTAGGGGGTCACGAGTGTGATTAATTAAGGAGAAAAGACTGATTTTCTCTTCACAAAAAGTATTAAAAAGAGGGGAGCAGAAGGTGGCATGGTGTTAAGCTGCTGAACTCCTACATGACTGACTGCATTCAAGTCCCGTACCTGGCAGATTGAAAATTATGCCAGGCACATGTGCGTGCATGCCCAAAATTCTGAGAGGGGAATGGAAAAAGAGGGATTACATCATGGCCATCCCCCCAAAGGGTGATTTCTTACTTTCCTCTCACTGTCTCTCTGGCAAGTGCATATGTCATATGGCAAAAACCTTAAAAAAATAAAAGTACTAAAAAGATATATGCTAAACATGTTTTTTTTTTCTAGCCTGCCATTGGTTAGCCATTTGAAAATGATCTGAATGTTCTATAAATATCTCATTGATTTCTTAAAGCCAGGTATTGAGATTACGAACCCCCAGGTCTGATACTTGTTTTACTTAGAATAATCTTCAAGTTTCCCAGGATTAGGAATAATCCAGATCTAAATGTGAGCTTCTTTACTGTTAATTAAAATGACTGCATGGAGGAAAGTTTTAGTACAAGACTGTCTGGAAATTCAGCAAGTCATAGACTCCCCAGACACTCTGCCCTTGACTCACTATGTTTGCTCTCATTTAGAAGAGGCCTGTGAACTCCTTGCCAGAAAGATGATAAAATATATTATTCCAGAGCTGTGTGCTCAGAGGACAAGGCGATGATCACCACATGATATAATAGAGTGTTCTGTTTAGGGCACTTTAATTCAGAAGGATGAAGACAAGTGAGACTATAAATAATGGTCAAAGAATGAGTGAGGACATGCAGGGATTGATTGCCTCGAAGTATTAGGTCTACTAACAACAGTGGCTGCTCTAACTGCTCACATGTTGACTCACTGTTAAAAATGTGTACCCCAGGGGTTAGCTTTTGGGGGTTGTCTGACTTTAGCAATGAGAGATCTGGAAGCTGTAAGAACATACAGAGAAAAATAGAGGCTGGATGATAATATTTAAAAAAGGCCTTTCTATACAATCTTTGAAAAATTTACTTGAATTGTATAACATTGATGGGAAGGTTAGCTAGGATAAGCTTTTTCTTCAATTTTTTTTTAATTGAGCAGAGATTAACATAACATAAAATGAACCATTTTAAAGTATGCAGTTCGGTGACATCTAGTATATTCTCAATGTTGTGGCAAGCATTACTTTTATCTATTTTGGAAATATTTTCATCACCCCGAGGCAGATTTATTTTAATTAAACTTTTGATATGAGATTATAGATTGACATTTTTGTCAAAGATGCAAAAGCAATTCAGTGGAGGAAGGATTGCTATCAAGATCATTAGACATCCTTAGTCAAATGATCCTTGAACTAAACATAACTTCTTATGCAAAAATCAACTCAAAATAGATCATGGGCTTATATGTAAAACATAAAGTTAAAAACTTGTAGAAAAAAATAACAATTTTTGGGGGATCTGGAGGTAGGCAGAGTTTTTAGACTTGACAGAAAAAGCATGATTCATAAAAGGAAGACGTGATAAATTGCACCTTATCAAACGAAACTTTTCCTATTTTAAAGTAATATCAAGACAGGGAAAAGAAGGACAAGTTATCGACTGGCAGAAAATTGTTGCAAACTACTGTCCCATAGATTATAAGTGCCCTAGGGCATATAAAGAACTCTGAAAAAAAGTTGCCAAATATTTCATACTGGCCCAAACACAGTGGCATACAAGAAGCACGATTACTTGGTAGGCTGGAAGCCACATGGGAGGAATGAGTTTGATTCCCAGGTCAACATGAACATAGAGAGCTTAGTTGTGCATGCCTGTAGTCCTAGCTAACTGGGAGACTGAAGCAGAGGAATCACAACATGGCAAGACCCTGTCAAAATTACCTGTCTTCGTCTCTGTGCCCTGCCCCCGTCCCTCATTTTCTCTCTTCCTCTCTCTCTCTTTCTCATGAAGGAAAAAAAAAAGATTCTATACTACATGATTCCATTTATATATTATTCTTAAAATGGTAAAATTATAGAAATGGAGAACAGTTTAAGGAGGAATAGACAGGAGGGAGGTGGTGAGACTATGTAAGGACAACAATAGTGATCTTTTTAGTGATGACACTTCTGTGTCTTGATAGTATTAATGTCAATATTCTGATTATAAAATTAACCATAATTCTGCAAGATGTTAGTTACCTTTTTTGGAGACTAGGGCAAGAGTATGCACGCTCTTTATTTCTTCAACTGCATGTAAATTTACAATTATCTTAATAAAAGTTTCAGTTAATGGCCAGGTGGTGGTATAGCAGGATACCCACATGGGAAAGGTCCTGGGTTCACATCCTGGGAACCCCCGGACGTGCCAGACCTGTGTCTGTAACCCAGTCTGGGTAAGATTGGGGCTGTGTCATAGCATAAAGACCCTGTTGGAGGTGACTATCTCTCTCTCTTTGTCTTGGAAGAAATAAATGAAAAAAACTTTTTAAATATTATTTCAGTTTAAAAACACAATGAGAGCTCAATGGTGTAGTGGTGATACATCAGTCAAGAAACTGGATCCATAGGGAAAATCTCAGGTTCTACTTCCCAGCCAACTTGTACAGCAGTTATTTCACAGAGCTATAGAATGCATTAAGAAAGATAATATGAGGGGACTTCAAAACATGTGTGGAAAAATGGAATTAAAGTACAAGTTTATTTTAATGAAAAAATGTTTGGAATCTATTCATAGTTTTTTCATAATATGCATTTTTCCGTGAGCTTTTTGAAAACTGATACAAACAAGAGTTTAACTCCAAGGCAGGCAAGTAGAAGCATCAGTCAGTGTTCACTGGATAATAGAACATTAAGTGTTATTAAGAAGTTGAACTAGTTAAAGATACAAAGAAAGATCTGTTCCATAAAGACATTTTCTTTAGACAGATGGTTTATTTGGGGAATAGAGACATGGGATTGCAGATGTTAAACTGAAGTTTAAGGGGTCATCAAGTGGGCATGGTAGTTAAGGCTCTGGACTCTCACATGACTGATTGTGGTTCAAGTCCCGGACCCAGCAGCTTAAAAATCATGTCAGACATGTGTGCGTGTATGCCCAAAATCACAGGAGGAGACTAGAGGAGAGGGGATTATGGCATGACCATCCCCTCAGGGTGATGTCTCACTTTTCCCTCTCTCTGTCTCTATGGCATGTGCACATGCGCTATGGCAAAAACCTAAAACAAACAAACACAACCCTGCAGTTGAAAGCATGGTACGCCATATTGAAGAGTCTGAAGTTTCTCTTGTGAACAGAATGAACCTTTAGAAATTTCAAGTAGGTGAATAACCGAAATGATCAGAATAGTTACATTCACAGCAGTTCAGTTAGAATGCTGTTGTAATAATCCAAATAGTGTTCCTCAGAGTGGGATTCCCAGACCAAGTCCATTGGAATTTCTTTTTCATTTTTTAAAGAAAGATTTTTGCTATAGGGCACATACGCTCGCCAGAGAGACAGAGAGACAAAAAGTGATAAACTATGCCACCCCCCCAAGGGGAATGGCCACATTGCAGTCCCTTCTCCTCCACTCTCCACTTGGGATTTTGGGCACGCATACACACATGCCCAGCATGAGTTCCAAGCCACCAGGTCTGGGACTCAAACTCTACTACATGGGAGTCCGAGGACATAATCATTATACCATCTACTGGTCCCCATATGAATTTGTTTAAAAAAATTATCCTTAGGAATTTTGTTTTGTTTTGGCTTTTGGTGTTTTGGCTATAGAGCACATGCACTCACCAGAGAGAGACACACAGAGAGAGAATGCAAGAACATACCCCCTACAGAAAATGGGCACACCACAATCCCTTCTCTTCCAGTCTCCTCTTAAGATTTTGGTCAGGGAACAGCAGTTGGCGTAATGGCTATGTCGCTGGACTCCCATGTAGTCGATCACAGTTCGAGTCCCGGACCCGGTGGCTTAAACTCATGCAGGGCACGTGTGCATGTGTGCCCAAGAGCCTAAGAGGAGAATGGAGAAGGGATTGCAGTATGGCCATTACCCCTGGGAGGTGATTTCTCGCTTTCTATCTCTCTGTCTGTCTCTGTCTGTCTGGCGAGCACACGCACCCTATGGTAAAAACCTCTCAAAAAAAAAAAAAAAAAGATTTTGGTCACATATATACATGTACCTGGCCTGATTTTCAAGTGACCTCAAACCACACAGTCTGCCATGTGGAATCCAGCACCTCTACTTTCACGCTGGCCCAGGATTTTGCTTTTCATTAGCTTTCCAAGTGATTCTTCTTGCACATTTGGGTTTAAGAATTGCTGGCCTAAAAGAGAAGTAATGGGATTCCTAAAAAAAAAAAAAAAAAAAAAAGTGTATCATAGAGAATAAAGAAGGGGAGTTTTTAGAAATATTTAGGAGATAAATTGAACTAATTAATCCATAAGATATGAAGAAGTGAATTACAGGAATGAATCAGATTGCCAAAGGTTTTAGCTCAGTTTGTCCCCATAATAAGGGGAGGCAAGAGTTGTGGAAGACTAGGGAGAGAACAAAATGTATGCATTTGGGGCATGCTGAATTTAAGGACATTGGAGGGAGGTAGCCAACTGTCCTATGGGAAGGCATGACTAAACTTTAAGTAAAAAAATGGGGACTGGAGATTAAGAAAATGTATATGAATCGTTAAGGCCACCCACAAGCAGTACGTGGACTCAGAAGACCAGAAAGCTGAAGATAAAATTTTGAGACATTGAAATGTAAATAAAAGAAAAGAAGCTGAAATCTAGAAGAAATATTTGAAGTGGTTGGGAAAAGAGCTAAGAAATTGTGTGCTCAAGGAAGCTGAGAAAGTAGAGTTCAAAAGAGAAAATGTTAAATGGTTCAGTGAGGGTAAGCAAATTGAAAAGTTAAAAATGACATTTAGTCGTTGAATTGCTGTTTTTTTTTGTTTTTGTTTTTGTTTTGCATTTTGCATTTTCTTTCATTTTAGTTGTAAAGTTTTGTATGCTTTTTGTAGTATCAAAAACTTTTTTGGGGGGACCAGCAGTTAGCGTAATGGCTATGGCGCTGGACTCCCATGTAGTCAACCGCGGTTTGTGTCCTGGACCCGGTAGCTTAAAACTCACGCCGGGTACCTGTGCATGTGTGCCCAAGATCCCGAGAGGAGAATGGAGGAGAAGGGATTATGGCATGACCATCCCCCCTGGGGGGTGATTTCTCACTTTCTATCTCTCTGTCTCTGTGTGTCGAGGACACGCGCCCTATAGCAAAATCCTCTCAAAAACAAACAAACAAAAAACTTGTTTTTTCCCTCCAAAAATTGCAACAATGCCACCAGAGAGCCTATTGCCTGGTACCTTTGTGAATGCTGGATAATGTCCATATTAGTCCAGTTCTTCTAGTATGAGTGACAGAAACTGAACTCTGACTGGCTTTAGCAACCAGAACAGAACATAAAAAGGAAGTAACAAAGCTGTAAAATGCTGCAGGTAGATCTGGACAAGACTAGCCTTAGGTGTTGAAATGATGCATGGGGAGGCATGGCAGGTGGCACGGCGGTTAAAGCACTGGACTCCCACATGGTGGACCACGGTTCAAGTGCCAGACCTAGAGGCATGCCTTCTCTTGCTCCAATCTTTCTCTTTCTCTCTGGTCAAATTGAAGACTAATAATAATAATGAATAAAACTAAATGAATATTTTTTTTACCATTTTTTAAAATAATTATTTTTATTTAACTTTATTTATTTATTTTAATTTGACCAGAGAGAAAGAGAAAGATTGGAGCAAGAGAAGGCATGCCTCTAGGTCTGGCACTTGAACCGTGGTCCACCATGTGGGAGTCCAGCACCCTTGACCACCACTCCGCCTGCCAGTCCTCTTAATAATTCCTTTAAAAAAAATGATTCATGGGTGGGTTAGCAGATGCTGTGGTGGATAAGACTGGCTCCCACAGTTCAAGTCCTTGACCCAGTGGCTCAAAAGCACTTGGGGCACATGCACATCATGCCCAAAGTTTGGAATTGCAGTATGGCCATCACCGCTGCCCACCAGGGTTGTCTCTCACTTTCCTGTTCTCTGTCTCTGGTGCACCCTATCACAAAAATGTAGAGTAAAAAAAAAAAAGTAAAGGTAGGAAGAAAATGAGTACTGGGAAATTTCTCATCTCTTGACTTTGCTTTCCTCTTTTTGGCTCTTTCTTAGACCAGCTCCCTCTTAATGACAGCACATTAGCCACCAGCATCACTGAGCTTGTATTTCACACTCCAACTGCAAAGAAAAATAATGTCCCCAAAATTGTGGAAAAATTTAGCATTGTTCCTGATTCGTCTAGCCTGCCTCATATGCCTTACCTTAAACCAGTTACTAAAGACATGTTGTACCTCATTGGACAGACCAGATTATATTATCTCTTGATTAATTGCAAGGCTGTCAGAAGCTTCCCAGAAGAAACTCAAGAG
>NW_006159773.1:4716928-4741101 GCF_000334495.1 Tupaia belangeri chinensis
CGCCCTATAGTGAAAACCTCTCAAAAAAAAAAAAACAAAAAAAAAAAAAATCACCCCTCAGGGGGGATGGCCACATCACAATCCCTTCTCCTCCATCTCCTCTCGGGATCTTGGGCACGCACGCACATGTGCCCAGCATGAGGTTTAAGCCACTGGGTCCGGGACGCGAACCGCGGTCAACCACATGGGAGCCTAGAGACATAGCCATTATGCTAACTGCTGGTCCCAAGATGTTATTATCTTTAAACAAAATACTTGGTTCAGAAAGCAGGTTCCAGTAGGCTATGGGTTAAGCAGAAATGGACTGCAAAGTAACTATAGAAAAATTTTCTAATAGGGTTGCTGGAAAAGGAAAGGAGAGCCGTAGCTATGGTTTGAGTAGGAGGCAGTGTGAAAGATTCTTTCTCTCACTTAGCTTGTAATCAGGGATTAATGAAGACTTACTTCTCTATTAAGATTGAAAATGCTTAGATTTTTTTTTTTCCCACATAGCTACTGAGTAAAATGTTTTTTGTGATACAGGTCTGTAACTACTTGTGTTTTGGATTGTGTTTTGTCCCAGTTTTATTTGACTTTGGTCTTCGAAGATATGTTATTCAACTGTAGGTTTCTATGTGATATGAAACCTTGGCAGAGACCATGTTTTTGGGGGAAATGGGTTTAGGAGTCAAGGCCCATTTGGTAGACTGATGATCCAAACCTAAGCTTCCTATTTCATATCAGATCTCCTCCAAGACTTGAAAAGCAGATTGAAATGATACAGACTTTGTACTTCAATTGAACATATTCTTGTCTGTGTAATGAAAACATTCTTTAAAACTAAGATCTATCTTCTTATTTTTTAAAGATCTTTGGCACATTATTTTGAATTCAGATCTAAATAGTGGCTGGAGTATGTAATTCTGAACTTATTTTTTAACTATCCCTTTTGGGAGCAAATAAAAACAGAGAGGTAGGGGACCAGCCGGTGACAGGGTGGTTAAGGCACTGGACTCCCACATAGCTGTGAGCCAGACCTGGCAGCTCGCTTTCTCACTTTTCCTCTCTCTCTCTCTCCTCTCTCTCTCTCTCTCTTTCTCATGTGCTCTATAGCAAATTAAAAAGTAAAAAAAAATAAAAAAAAACAATAATAAATAATAAAATTAAATAAATCTTAAGAAAAACCACAGAGGTAGAAGAACTAGATGATTATTAGCAGGGTAGTGATAACTGCCTAAGTTAAAAAATAAATACCAATGGCTTTGAACTTCAACTTTAAAGCTGAAATTTAAAAAAAAGTATGAGTCTTGTGCCATTTGGAGTCACAGGAGATGATCAAACACCATTGTGCTATTTTCCCACCTGACACTATAAATCATGACAGTCGTGGAAGAGACGTTGCCTGAGGCTTTTCTCCAGCTTCTGGGATACATTTCAAGCATCTTTTGGAGTGACATTAACCCACTGTCATTTTATTCCTCAACCAGAGGAAAAAAGACTGTAATTACGTTAGTTTTACCCAGGACCATTTCATTGAAGTTGGTGACATAAACAAAACAGTTATGGGATGCCTGAGCCCAGGCAGCAGGCGAAGCTGGATTGTGAGTGAAGCCAAATTTGCCTTTACAGAAAAGGCAGAGGGAAAAGTGATCTGAAATACCTGTTTAACATTCACATTCACATTGACGTTAGTTAATGACAATAGATGGAGAAAAATCCATTGTTTGAGAAAACTTAAAAGCAGAACCTTGATTGTAGCCCTTGCCTGTGCTCAGGGGAGTGGCATCGTCTAAAATGTCACAGTTGAATCATATCTCCATTTTCAAAATCATAATTATCGTGATGTTAAATATAGAGACAGGGGAACAAGGCATGCCAGAGAGGGGAGGGATGATATTAACTAGGAGATGTGTTTTCCACATAAAAGGCAAGACGAATTCTGATTGACAAAAGCAATGTTTCTGACTTGGGCAGACTGAGAGGGCTGGGGCCCAGAGGGGTTTATGTTTTTTGCTTTCTGTATTCTGATGCTTTGATATCTGTGCATTGCTGACCCTGGAGGGACTGCGAGGGCTACCCAATTCACAGTGATAAAAATTGGGTAGCTGGCCTAGGAGATGACTTTCGTCTGCAAATCCAGCAGTCGAGAGCCTACACTCATACCCATCTCTTTTCCAGGGCTCCCACACACAAGGCCAAAGTCCACCTACCCAGAAATCCCGGGCCACGTACTAGACAAGGCAGTCTCTATGCCCTGGAGCCCACTGGTAGGATTGAAACTAGACAGTCTTAAATCTGCTCCCCGTGCCTCATCCATGCCTTCTCACGGGAAGCACAATCAAGGTTCTTGCCCACATTCCCCTCCTTTCCCTCTGCCTCCTGCCTGACCCTGTGCTTCTCCACATGACCCTTGATGGTGTAAGCTACTCCTTTCTCTTGGGATCTGTGAGTGCAACACCCTAGTTTTTGTTGTTGTTTTAAAGAATTATTCATTTAGTTTTATGTATTATTATTTTATTTTTTAAATTTGCTATAGGGCATGTACACTCACCAGAGAGGGACGAAGAGAGAAAGGGAAAGTGAGAAAACAAGCTGGCAGGTCTGGGATTCGAAACATGTATGGCCTTATGGGAGTCCAGCACCTTAACCACCATGCCACCTGCTGACCCCATTGTTGTTATTTTTTTCTAAGGACTATATATACTCATCAGGGAAAAAGAAGGGGAAAGTGAGAATGCACTTCCCATGGGGAATGTTCAATCACACAATTCCTTCTCCATTTCTCTCTCCTTTCAGAATTTTGGGCACCTGCGCACAAGTGCCCAGTGTGTTTCTCAAGTTTCCAGGTCTTGGATGGCTGACCATGTGGAATGCAGCTGCCTTAACCTCCAGGCCATGGGCTAGCCCCCTAGCTTTTCAATAGCAGTCATTTCCCAATCTCCTGGCCTCATCATACCTGAATAACAATAAAACCTATTTTATAACAGGGATGGGGATAAGAGGTAACAGGAATACATTTCTTATAATAGAAATTCTAAGGAGGTTGGGGTGTTGGATCCCACATGACTGAGTGTGCAGTTCAAGTCCTGGACCCAACAGTTTGAAAATCATGTCAGACATATGAAAGTACATGCCAGAATCCTGAGAGGAAAATGAAGAAGTTCTTGCAGTGAGACCGTCCTTGTGGGGAGGTGATTTCTCACTTTCCTTCCCTTTCTCTCTTCCTGTCTCTCTCTGGCGAGCACACATGCCCTATAGCAAAAACTAACAAAACCATGAATCTCCCTCTCTTTCTCTCTCTCTCCATCAGATGGTCAGGTTTCTATTTTGTGACAGTCCTGGGCAGATTTTCACTTTCAGTTGCTTGAAGACACTTCCTTAGGGGTCACCAAGGCTGACCAGTGTATTTCCTGGACTCAAGTCCTTTTGCTTCTTACAAACTATGTTTAATTAGTTGGTTGGCTAATTTGTTGATAATATGCTCACAGCTTTGGACATAGAAATAGAGACTTTTTTTCTTTTTTGGAAAGGGCAACAACTCGTACTGTCTTTAAATTATGAAGCAGCCTTGACTGTATCTGAAGACTAGGAGTCAAGCAGTGCTTCCTTGATCTGGTCCACATTAAAATCACTCAGAGTCAGAGGGAAAAGATAGATGCACCTTTTTATCAGGTCTCACCCTAGTTTTACTGTCATTCTGGTAATCTGCCAGGTTTGGAAATTTTAAGAGACTATGAACTAGTGCTTCTTTAACCTACATGTACTTATAAATCCCTGGGACTCTTGTGAAAGCACAGATTTTAATTAAATGGGTCTGACTGGGGCTGAGATTCTGCACTTGGAGTAAGCTCTCTGTATAGTAATCATGTTCCACGTTTTGAGTAGCAAGGCCCCACACATAATTCACCCAGGAGCCTTGTTTAAAAGTAAAGATTCCTGGGAATTTGTCTAGAGATTTCATTTCAGCAAGGTGGGCTGAACCCATGAATCATTCCAGATAGTTTTATCATCAGGGAAGTTTGGGATATACCTGAGTGTCCAATAATAATGACAGTATCAATAATAGAAAGAATTAATTTATTCAAGTGGTATTTTTTTGCACTCACAATGAGTCAGGGCTGTTCCAGGCTCGGGGGACACTGTGATAAATTAAGACAGAAAATTTTGTTTTCACAAGGGATAGAGGAAATAAAATAGTATATGCTATAGTAGGTAAAATAATTCTCCAGAGGGCTAGTGCTTTGAACAAGGCATTTATTTTAAAAAATGTTTGCACCAAAATAAACTCACAGTTTTTACCCACAAACATTTTGGAGTCCTCTCGCATTGGAAATTTCCAGACTATCCACTATTCTCATCTTAGAACACAAGTTACACAACATAAGGAGACTTTCTTCTATTTTTTTTCCCACTTAGTATTTCAGTAAAATAGGTAGCAGCAAAAGCAGGTTCCACCAGTCTAGGAATATTTATGAGCATTCATGCTGTTCCTGGTTGGAAGGTTCATCCATCTCCCAAGATCCAGCAGATGGAGCAATCACTGCTGACAGATGTGAGTAAGAATTCTTCTGAGTCGGCCCTGAACTTGGCTGGGCCTTGAAAGATCAGTATGATTCCGTTAGGTGGAGTTAATTAGAAAGAACAGGCAGGATTTAAGCTAAGATGTTCAGGAAATAGAAAAAACAATTAGCCCTGCTAGAGCAATACCACATTGACTGCTTTATTATACTCTCTTTTGTAAGGGGCCCTGATTCCATCTCTGCTAATAATCGGCATATTGTCAATAAAACATGTTCACAGGTTCAACTGAAAGAAGAGCAGGCAGCGGGATGGTAGTAGGAATTAGCAGAGCACTGTAGGGTTATGGGGAAAAGGTGCTGCAGTGCGAATGCCTGTTCCACCTTTGCGAAATTCTTTGACCATAAAACTGAAAGCCGTCATTTAGTTTAGAAAATGATTTTAGTTCTAGATTCTCGTTGAAAGCTTCATAAAAGCTTCTAGCTGGAGATTAATATCATTATGATGTATGTAGCTTTAAAGTGCTTTAAAAAAAAACTTGTGTAGATATACAAATTGCATAAAGGTAAGAAATGCTCTTCAAAGAGTATACTTTAATAAAGACACATTTCATTGGGAACATTTCTGAGATAGTCATGTCCCAGTTTACCAAGGAAACATCAAGTGAGCAATGTTGGACAGCATTTTTGAAATAGTAAGCATCCCTACTGTGACCACTTATACTTCCTAGGTAGCTACAAATCCATCCGTGGGTTAGAACTCTTGGCTGGCAATAGCAGAGTTGGCTGCCTATGTTAAGAAGGTGGCACTGTGCAGTGGAAAGAACCCAGAAGACCTGTTTCCTAGGCTCGGTTCCTCCACTAGGTGGAGTCACTATGGGGAAGGCATACTTTGAGACTCTCTTTTCTCTTATGTTGAATTAGAAAGTTGAAAAAAAAAAAGTCAAATTTAAGGTCTTTCCAGTTTTCAAAATCAAAGGAAGTAATAAAATGGGAAGAGAAGATGAGGAAATGCTTCTGGAGAAGGTAGAATTGGAAATGAACATTGGAGGATGCATACTCAAAATCAGGCAAGTTGGGTTTATGTTCCAGGGGAGCAGTTCAATACATTGAACCTACAGGAAACAGCAGTGGGTTCACTGTGACTAGAATGGGAAGAAAATGTAGAGAATAGAGGTCAACTTGCAGCTTGGGACCATACTGTTTGTTTATTCAGCTAATATTTATTAAGCACTTGCTATGGCTGGATATGACTCTAAGCACAGGATGCAGTGGTGAGCATGATTGAGAGTCTTAGGGGACCTTAGAGTTTGGTGAGGAAGAGAGACATTTTAGCCGCTCTACTGGAAGGCATATGGCAAGAACATTTCATCAAACCTGGAGGTAAACAGCCTTTGAAGAAGTTCTGTTTACACGTGAAAGCTAAAAGTTGAATACATGTCAGCAAAGCAGTGCTTAGAAAGCTGTTCCAAGCCATGAAGTATCTGCCTGTCCCAACTCTTCATCTCTAAATCTTATGAAACTATGTACCTTGTGTCCAGTAGCCAAAAAAAAAAAAGAGTAACTGGCAATCCAAACCATTAAAATTGGCACGCCAAAGTGTATTTACCATCCCTGGACTAGAGGATGTTATGTCATATTTAGCATGCTGTCTATTTTTAAACACTATAGTTTGTGTTTTAAAAGACTCAGAAGACTGGCTCCATAGCCTAGTGCTTAGGGAAGCAGGATCCCACATGGACAACCCCAATTTGAATTCTCACCCCAATAGCTTGAAAAACACACCAGGCACGTGTGCATGTGTGCCACAAATTCCAACAGGATGGGGAAATGGAGGAGAAGGAATTGCAGCGTGACCAGGCTCCACTGGGAGGTACTTTCTCCCCCCCACCCTCACCTCTGTTTCTATGTCTTACTCTGGCCAGTGTGCATGCCCTCTGGTGATTAAAAAAATTTAAAAAAAAGACAAATAGTATTTATGGGAATCTGCAAATATGATGTTGACAACAAAATTTTTCATTCATGCTTAGACAAACTTAATAAAATCAGTTCATTTTTTAAAAATAATATATGGAACTGATGTAATAAAACAGCTTCTGATTAAGTGTTCAATGCTTGATTGCAGGCCAGATGTGAAAGGTATAATTTTTTTTTTCTTTTTTCAGTCTGTCAAAGAGTATTTACGCTCACAGGAGAGAGAGAAAGAGGGAGAAGGTGATGAAGCAGCCTCCATGGGGAATTGTCACATCATAATCTCCTCCCCTTCATTTCTCCCTCCTTTCAGGACTTTGGGTACACACACACACACACACACACACACACACACACACACAGCACTGGTGTGTTCCTCAAGCTTCCAGACCTGCTACTTGAGCCATGCAATTGGCCATGTGGGATTCAGCAGCCTCACCATGGGTCAGCCCAGATGGCTATAAATTTTATCTTTTGAGTTTCTTTAGCAGAATTTTCTAATTAAGGTATATAATGAGAAAGGTCTAGTGGTTGAACTCATCTAAGGCTAAAGAAAAGGTCTAGGCTTAAAAAGAAACAGATGCAGATACATGGTGGTTGTGTGTGCTGGACTCCCACATGGCTGACCATGGTTCGAATCCCAGACCTGGTGGCTTGCTTTCTCACTTTTTCTGTGTCTCATTCTGATCAAGTTGAAAATGGCAATAATGATAAATAAAATAAAGAAAATATTTTTCCCAAAAAAGGAGAAGGAGAAGGAGGAGGAGGAGGAGAAACAACAGATGCAAGGCCAGCGGGTGCTGATAGAGTGAGAGGAGAGGTCCAGGAACTGACAGATTCAACAAAGCTGAAGAGTGTGCTGGGAAAGAGGAGAGTGAAGAATAAGTACAAGCAGAGACAGTGGCTAGAATGTGGGACACTGGAAATTACAGAGCTCTAAAGAAGCTACTCTGGGGATGGTGTGGGTTAAGGGCATGGCCATGGAATGAGCAGCTGAAAAAAATGGGTACATGCAAGGGTATTAGTAGGAATAGGGGTGGGATCAAAGCTTTAGGTCATGTGTGAAAATTTTCAAAGAACGTGGGTAATGTTCTTCCAGCCAGAGACCAAAAGGGAAATAAATAAATCCCACATCAAGAATGATGCAAGAATCAAATGTAATAATTAACCTAGAAGCCGCTGGGGGGAAAGGAGCAGGAAGCTGCTTGGGTGTAGTAGTAGAGGATGAGAGGAAGATAGGCCCCCGGTTAGAGGATGATGATGTGTAGAAGAGAGGGGAGGGGAGGCAGTCTTAGGGAACAGTTGGATCACAGTAGGATCTCGTGAGTATGAAACCAAGGGTTTGAGGGCGTGAGGTGGGCACAATAGAAAGATGGACAGTAGTTCAAAAGAACAAAGGGGGGTTTGTGAACCAGGGAGTAGGACATGAATACAGAAATGGAGAAGGGTCCAGCCCAGCTGCCATGAGAGCAGGAGTAGCAGTGCCACTTTGCAGTGCTGGAAGCCACATGGCTAGCAGTACATTCAGATCCTGTGTTGACTTGAAATACCCCCAGCAAGTGCCCGAGATCCTGACTGGCTGGAGAACTGGGGGAAGGGGATCACGGCATGAAGAAACTTTCTTTCTCTCTCTCTTCCCCCTCCTTTTCTCATGAAATGAATAAATTTTAAAGCAAAATAAAAACAGTAGGAGACTCAAAAGCTTGAGCTGATGAAAATGGTGAAGGGTGGCAGGGCTAAAGATCTTGACATTAATTATTTGTTTTTAAAACTTACTAGAATTTAGAAGTGTCTAGTTTGTTGCATGGTGGTTAAGATGACTGAATCCTACATGGCCAGTTTCCTGGTTCAAGTCCCAGACACGGTGGCTTGAGAAACACTGCAGACACATGTATGTGCATGCCCCAAATCCTGAAAAGTGGGAGATAGAGAGAAAGAGATCAGAGCATGACCATATCTTAGAGTGGAGGGGTCCTTGTCATACTGTCTCTCTCTGGCAAATGAATGCACCCTCTGCTAAAATTTAAAACAACAACAACAACAACAAAAAGAACTTGACCTGTTTAACAATTTCTCATCTTAAATGATGAGCTGCTTTGTGTGGAAAGTAGACATAGCTGGACAGGAATCATGGTGCCTCACTCAAAGTTCTATGGAAATACAGTGTGTGGACAAAGGAGCGGCATCTTATTTAAGAATTACTAAGTGGAGTTGGTGCTGGGTTAACTAGATTCACTGTAGTTAATGGTTTATCTGGGCTGGGATTTGGGGTCAGCTTCCAGTTCAGCATGTAACAGGAATGAACTAATGGACCAGTTATGGGTGTAGGAGGATCTGGGGGTCTGTGAAAGAGGTGATAAATTGTCCTGAAGCTTATTGTACACAAAGGGCACTAAGATTCTGTCTAGCCACAAGAAGCCATACTGGTAGTAGACCTTGTCACTTTGGGCAAGAATTCTTTAAACCATTTGAAATCTAGATCCCTTAGATTGCAGGACTAGGAGACAGGAGGATAGAGTGCATGAGCTGATACTATCTTGGCTATGAACACCCTGAGAACTGAAGCCCTTAAGGCGTGAGTCCTTGGAAGGGCAGTTAATAAGCAGTACCTGGACGTCAGCGATGGCCTGTTGTACCTATTTTTTTGGAGAGGTTTTTGCTGTAGGGTGCATGTGCTCGCCAGAAACACAGAGAGACAGAGAGACAGAAAGCGAGAAATCACTCCCTCTGGGGATGGGTCCCCTGCAATCCCGTCTCCTCCATTCTCCTCTCAGGATCTTGGGCACACATGTACCCGCGCCTAGCATGAGTTTAAGCCACCGGATCCAGGACTTGAACTGCAGTTGACTACATGGGAATCCAGCGATGTAGCCAGTATGCCACCTGCTGGTCCTTCTTATACCTATTAACAGTGAGTGAAGGCATCTCTTCTCTGGATAGTGAAGTCTGAGGGGAACGCCCTTGACCTGTACTTCTCTGTAGGTAGCAGCCATCTGAAGAGACACATGTAGTAAGTACATTTTTTCAATGTGTAAATCAGTGGGGACAAGACATGTAACTTCAAAGCATTCTTAATGTTCACTTTCCCACTCAGCAAGGAATCTTTCAGGATACAATGAACCAAACCAATGTCTTAACTGAATTCAAGAAAAGATAATAAGGGGAAATGTGGACAAACTTTAGATCACAATTGACCTTCAAACCTAACAAAAGTGTGCTATATAAAGGCCAGATAATCATGATGCAAATAGGAACCAAATGTTATGCTCTAGAGGACAATGGCCTCGTGACATTAATAATATACAGAGCAGACTGGGAACATAGGTCAAGTATTCTTTGTGGGGAATGAGTTCTCCCGGGCTTTCATAGTGAAAGAAGATGAGGTCATAATTCTGTTTCTCGGTACTGTCTTTTCCTCCTGAATAATTTAGCTATTTAATGTGATCATCTGTTCAAGTACCAGTGTTATTTCAAACACTATTTCAAGTACTATTTGAGTACTTGAACAGTGAGGAAAATGTGATTGTAGAGCTTGGATAACAGAATAAAGTTAATTTCCCCTGTTTTGGGACGTATCTGTAGCTTTTTCATTTCAGTTCAAATTATAGCTGCATGAAGCTTCTTAAAAAATAATAAAGGCATATATAACATTCTATGTTTTTGTTTTGTTTATAAGCAATATCCAGAAGAGAAGAACTCAAGGAAAACCCATAAGGGAGATACCATCATCTGCCAGGGTTCCTCATCTTACCAGTTAGGCAAGTCCCCTCCCCCTTCCCAACTTCAAGCCATGCTTTCACAGGAACTAGCTAGAGGATGCTAGAGAAATGAGTGAAGTTCTGAGTTGGGAAGGGCCCCTTGGCACAAAATAGGATGGACATCTGCCTTCAAAGTCTCAATTGATCAAAAACAAACAAACAAACAGCATATATAATATATACTAAATATATTATAGTAACCAAGATTCTGATCTGTTGTAAAACATTTTCATGGAAAGGTTTTTAATATGATTTTATATATAGAAACATTTCTGGATCCAAGCATTTCAGATATAAATCTTAACTTAGTTTTCATTTTTTTCATTTTTTTATGTGTAATTATGTTAACCTAATTCTTCCAGATGCAGTTGAAGTCCACTTCCTCCACTTCAGTAATTAATAAGAAAAGATAATGCCTGACAATATTTCTTTCCTGGGCTAGGCATTTTTTAGTTGTTATTTATTTTCAGTAATGTGAATGAAAACTCAAATGGAAGACATAGCAAACATGGGATATGATTGTATTATCTCTGAGGGCTTTCTTCATCTCTCTTTTATAAGTGTTAGTTCATTTAGGAACTTAGTAATCAAAATCAAAATATCAACTCGCAGTAAGGTTGTGGCAATAAGATTCATTAAAGCTAGTATTTTGACAACACAGATTCAAATGTAGTTGATTCTTAACAACCATTTTGATACCAGATGTACCACTTACATAATAGATTTTCCTTTTCTTCCTGCTTTTACAGTGCCATTTATTTTAAAGTCTTCAGGGATACCAGGTTTTCAGGCTTCAATCCTAAAGTTGCAGTAGGGTTGATGGACTTTCTGGAGATGATTTTTTTCTAAACCCTGGTTTCTATTTAAGAATTATGTTTTCTGTGAAACAGTAATCATGAAATACTTTTTCCAATAAAATTCGTCAGTAATATATCAGGAACTTTACACTACTTTATTACTACAGAGGGAGGTCATTTAAATCAGTGAAGCACATCCTCAAGTAACCTCTTTTCTGAAGAAATAAATCTGACTATATAAAATATCTTTCCAGTCTACAGCGATACCACCTGAACATGCCTGATCTCGTCTGATCTCAGAAGATAAGCAGGGTTGTGCCTGGTTAGTACTTGGATGGGAGACCACCTGTGAATACTGGGTGCTGTAGGCTGAAAATATAAATAAATAAATGAAATATATCCTTCATATTTGAACTTAAAAGTAACTGTACAAATAGAATTACAAGATTTATTAAGAGCATAGGTTTTGTATTTAGAAGGTTTGAATCTCTATATTTTCATTTAGTAAACCACTTAAACTTAATGTCCCCCTTCTGAAAAACTGATGACCCTAAAGGTATTTGTGAGGAATAAATACATGAAGTATATAAAAATACACAATTCATCGACATAAGCATATTCAACAGATAGAAATTCTTTTTGTCAATCAAGTTATATCAGCTTGTAGTTGAAACCTCTTTTTTTCTTTTTTCTTTCATTTATAAAAATAGGCCCATGTGGTAAGAACTTTAGCAAACAAACTAGGGTAGGAAATGAAATTAAAACTCCAGAGTAAAATATTTATAAGATGATATATTTCATTGTATATAATTATACCTATATTAATAAATTTATATATGCTATTATATATTTGTATATGTAGCTATTTTTAAATAATTATTTTATTTGCCTTTATTTATTTATTTATTTTAATTTGATGAGGGAGAGAGAGAGAGTGTGAAAAAGTAAGTCACCACATCCAGGATTTGAACTGTGTTCAGCCATGTGGAAGTCAAGTGTCCTTAGCACCACATCACTTGCTGGCCCCTATAGCCATATTTTTTATTTCATTTAGCAATATATTAGTACTTAATTAATTTCCAAGTGGTCTCTTACAAGTCTAATGACACTAGTTAGTTAAAGCTTCCGATGCCTAGTATGCATATTACAACATTTATAATTTCCTGGACACGGTATTAAAATAGGAATCATTTGTGTTTATTAAAGCATTATTATAATTGCTGAGACATGGGATCAACCCAAATATTCAAGAACAGATGAATGGATTGAAAAAGTGTGGCACATGTACTCTCTGGAATGCTACTCAGTCATAAAAAAACAGTGAGACCCTGGCATTTGATAGAAAGTGGATGAATATGGAATATTTAATGCTAAGAGAAGCATGCCATACTACATATGAGAGACATTGTATGTCCCTACTCAATATACACCAAATGTCTGCACTCTGAAAGAGACTGAAAGATTGGAAGGTATAAAAATACGGAGAGTAACTGGATGATACAGACAGTATGGGAGGAAGATGAGAAATGGGGGTGGCATTGGTGGGAGGGAGAGAATCAAAAGGGAAAAGAAGCAACACATTTAATAGACACAAAAATGGAAAAGTATCTGTTGATGATAACATGTATGGCAGTATCTTTGACTGAACTAATATACAGTGTATTCATGCTGGGAAAAATAATTTTTAAAAAATCATTTGTGATCAAATTCATACAAGTTGCAAATAGAAGAATACCTAACACTTTAAGGAAGTTCTGTAGGATAATTGGAAGTATTTGCATATAACATGATATTTATTTTTCTTATGACAACAGGTACTTCTTATAACTACATATATTTAATGGATCAGGAAGAAAATTATAGTAGTTTTAAAGACAGAACACCTTTGGTTGCACCTTCAAAGTTTTCCCACTACCACATACTAATACTTCTGAGATTTCTGGGAGCTCTACAATTGAATACTAAGGGTCAAATAAGGAAAAATAAACTGCAATCAAATTCAAGAGGTAAAATGCATACACCAGAAGAATGCACAGAGTCTGAAGAGGGTCCATAGCTGAGAACTAGAAAAATGGCAATGAGCAAAGTCAGTTGAAATCTAGTCGATTCAGTCAAACAAGTTCATCAGCTACAAGTACACCAGGCTTTTTCACTTTGCTCTGTTTTTAAAGTAGATACTAAATAATTGGGATTTTATTCTGTCTCAATTGGAATGCATGCACAGAATAAGTTCTGAGTAGAATATCAAGTAAGAATCTCAGAAATATTCATCTGGCAAGAAGGTAGGTATAAGCTCAATGTAGTCATGCTTGATCATTTAGAAGCAATAATTCAGGAAAGAAGTGAAAGCCTGACTTTGGGAAATAGACATAGAAATGAAAAGGTAAAATTAGGGAATTTATCTTGGAAGCAGAATTGGTATGGGTTGACAACCAGTTAGATATAAGGGATTTCTGATTAATGTATTTTTTGGTACAGAATTCCTAAAGATACATTCAATAGTTGGGGAATATACTAAAGGACCACTTCTTGTCTTGAGTATGTTTTGCCTAACTGCCCCCCTTTTTATTTGGAGCTAAAAGCCAAAATTCTAAATTTTGTTACAGAACTTGGCCAGGTGGTGAGTATGCCCTGAGCACAAGTTTCAAATCCCTTGAGCACAAAAAAATCTAGACAAAAAAAGTCAACAAAATACGCTACTTAGTATTAACTCAGGAAAGTATAGACAGTGTTCCTTTTGTTTCTCTTTCTTCTGCCATCGCGTTTTTCATTTGTGATTTGTTATAACATCATTTTGGATCCCTGGAGATGAAAGCCTCCTTTCCATTCAGCTTTTTCAACATTCCTACTATCAGCCCAATTATAATGGGCTCTTATCCCACTGCTCTGCACTCCGAGACCCACAGCTATGCAGTTTCTAATTGATTTCAGCAGTAGCTGTCCAATACTCCAACACACCACAGGAGGCTTTTGCTGATCTCGTGGTGTAAGCAAAACAAGATCTTATTTCTGTTTTCTCATCATTGCCATCCTTACCCCCACTTCACTCTGGTTTTTTCCTGAGACAGATAGTATCACTGCCCTTCCCATTTTGTAGGCTTTTGCTCCCATTTATACCCCCAAGGTTTCTCTTCCCACTCAACTCCATTCCTACTTCTTTTTTGAAAATGTATTTCTTTAAATTACTATTTACATTTTTCTTTTTATTATTATTTTTTATACATTAATCACATATACATCATTTAGCTTATAAAAAGAATTTACCCAACATGAAATATACCTCAGACCAATCCAGTTGAGAGTACTATGCACGTTATCATCAATAAGTAATAAACCATTTCTGTGTCACACAAATGTCTTATCTTTCCTTTTTTCTCCCTAATTTCCTTCCTTACAATTTTCCCCTCTTCTACCATCATTACACACTGTCTCCAGTGTCCATAATTATTTTTGATGTTTTATGTCCTGCAATCTTTCAGTCTCTACCATAGAGTGCAGACAGTAGGTATATGCCAAGTGGAGACATATAATGTCTCTCTTTCATAGCCTGGCTTACTTTGCTCAGCAATAATCTTCCCTATTCGTCCACTTTCTATAAAATGCCAGGGTCTTGTTTATTGTTTGTTTGTTTTGTTTTGTTTTTATAGTTGAATAGTATTCCATGGAGTAGATGTGCCACACTTTTTCAATCCATTCATCTGTTCATGGACATTTGGGTTGGTTCCTTGGCTTAGCAATCATGAATAATGCCGCAATAAACAAACATGCAAGCAAATTTCTGACTGAGCATTCTCCTGTCTTTTGAGTAGATACCCAAGAGTGGAATTGCTGGATCATATGGTAGTTCTATTTGTAGGTCTTTGAGGAACCTCTATATTGTTTTCCATAGTGGGTGGACCAATTTACATTCCCACCAACAATGTAGAAGAGTTCCCCTTTCACCACAACCTCGCCAACACTTACCATTTTTTGTATTTTTAATCTTTGCCATTGTGACAGAGGTTAGGTGGTATCTCATTGTGGTTTTAATCTGCATCTCCCTTATGATGAGGAATGTTGAGAATTGTTTTCACATGCTTGTTGGCAGTTCATATGTCTTCCTTAGAGAGCTTTGTGTTCAGCTCATTTCTCTACCTTTTAATTAGGTTCATCAATTTTTTTTTTTTGATAAGCCAGTTGAGTTCTCTGTGTATTCTGGTTATCAGTCCCTTATCTGAGACATAGTTTTAAAAAATATTCTCCCATTCTGAGAGTTATTAATTCACACTCACTACTGTGTCTTTTGCTGTGCCAAGATTTCTAAATCTGATGTAATCCCACTTGTCAATTTTGGGGATTATTGTCTGTGCTTTGGGGTCTTATTTAAGAAGTCTTTGCCTGCTCCAGTGTTTCCCAGAGTTTCTCCCCAATGTGTTCCAACAGTAGTTTCATAGTTTGAGATCTTGGGTTTAGATCTTTGATGCATTTTGAGTTGATTTTTATTAATGGGGAAAGATGGGGGTCCAGTTTCATATTTCTGCAGATGAATACCCACTTTTTCCACTACCATTTGCTAAAGAGGTTTTCCTTTTCCCATTGGATTGAATGGTATCCTTTGTCAAAAATCAGTTGGCTGCATGTTGGGGGTTAATTTCTGGGCTCCCTATCCTGTTCCATTTGTCCACCTGTCTGTTTCTGTGCCAATTCCATGCTGTTTTTTGTTTGTTTGTTTGGGGGGGGGGGTTGGGTTTTTTTTTTTTATTTTGAAGAGGTTTTTGCTATAGGGTGTGTGTGCTCACCAGAACAACAGAGAGACAGAGAGACAGAAAGCGAGAAATATCCCCTCTCAGGGGGGGTGGCCACACCACAATCCCTTCTTCTCCATTCTCTTCTCGGGATCTTGGGCACACACACACACGCACCCAGCATGAGTTTAAGCCACTGGGTCCAGGACTTGAACCGTGGTTGACTACATGGGAGTCCAGCAACATAGCCATTGCACCAACTGCTTGTCCCGACCATGCTGTTTTGATTATCACAGCTTTATATTTTGGAGTCAGAGAGTGAGATGATGCACTCCACTCTTCTTGCACAGAATTGCTTTGGCAATACAGGGTCTTTTATGATTCCAGACAAATTCTATGATTGTCTTTCTAGATCTATGAAGAATGTCTCTGGTAATTTGATTGGAATTGCATTAAAAATGTAAACTAATTTGGGTAAAATTGCCATTTTGATTATATTAATTGTTCCAATTCAGGAACATGGGATGTTCTTACACATTTTTGGATCATTTTCCATATCTTTTTAAAGATTTTCATAGTTTCTTTTCTTTTCTTTTCTTTTCTTTTCTTTCTTTCTTTTTTTTTTTTTTTTTTTAGGAAAAAAAATTTTTTTTTTTTTTTTTGAGAGGTTTTTGCTATAGGTGCGTGTGCTCACCAGAAAGACAGAGAGACAGAAAGCGAGAAATCACCCCCCAGAGGGGATAGCCATGCCTCAATTCCTTCTCCTTCATTCTCCTCTTGGGAATTTGAGCACTCATGCACACATGCCCAGCGTGAGTTTTAAGCCACCGGGTCCAGGACATGAACCACGGTCGACTACATGGGAGTCCAGCAACGTAGTCATTATGCTAACTTCTGGTCCCCATAGTTTTTCTTGTAAAGGTCTTTGACTTCCTTGGTTAGACTTATCCCTAGGTATCGTCTATATTTTATGGCTATGGTAAAAAGTGTTACTTTTTTCAGTTTTACCTCCTTTGACTTGTTTGTATATAGAAATGCTATATATTTTTGGATGTTGATTTTGTATTCTGCCATTTTATTGTATTCACTTGTTACTTTGAGATTTTTTTCATGGATACTTTTGGATCTTCTATGTGTATCATCATGTCATCTGCAAATAAAGATTTTCAATTCTTCTTCCCCTATTTGAATGCCTTTTATATTATTCTTTTTTCTGATTGTATTGGCTAGGACTTCCAGCACTATAGTCAAAAGGAGTGGAAAAAGTGGGAAGCCTTGTCTTACCAGTTTTTAGTGAAAAGCTTTCTGCTTTTCCCCATTCAGTATAATGTTAGCTATAGGTTTTTCAAATGTGACTTTTATTGTATTGAGAAATGACCCTTCTATGCCAATTTTTCTGAGTCTTAATCATGAAGAGCTGGTGTATTTTGTCAAATGTTTTTTCTGAATTGATTGGAATGATCTTTTAGTATTTTATCTTTCTTTCTGTTAAAATGGTGTATTACATTTATGGTTTTGCATATTAACCACACTTGCATCCCTGGAATAAAGCTTACGTGGTCATGATGAATCATCTTTTTTATATGTTGTTGGATGAAATTTGCAACTATCTTGTTGATAATTTTTGCATCTGTATTCATCAGAGATCTTGGTTCATAGTTTTCCTTTTTTGTCATGTCTTCATCTGTTTTGAGAATGAGGATGATGGAGGCTTCATTAAATGAATTCAAGAGGACTCCTTGCTTTTGGATCTTTAGAAATAGTTTCAGGGGACCAGAAGGTGGCATGGTGGTTAAGGCGCTGAACTGGCTGACCATGGTTAGCGTCCCTGACCTGGTGGCTTGCTTTCTCACTTTTTGTCTCTCTCTCTCTCTCTCTCTCTGGTCAAGTTAGAATAAATTAATGAATAAATACAATTTAAAAAATTAATTAGTTTATTGAATAGAATGGAAGTTAACTCTTCTTAAAAGTTTTGTAGAATTCACAAGTGAAGCCATCAAGACCTGGGCTTTTCTGTGTTGGGAGGTTATTTATTTCTGATTCCATCTCATTGCCTATTGTGGGTCTATTCAGGCTTTCTGTGTCCTTCTGATTCAATCTTGGTAGATGGTATATGTCCAGGAATTTGTCCATCTCATCCAGGTTCTCTTGTTTGTTGGGATATAGCCGTTCATAGTGTCCTCTAATGATATTTTGTATTTCTATTGTGTCTGTTGGAATATTGCCTGTTTCATTGCAAATTTGATAAATCTGGTTCCTTTCTCTCTTCTTCTTAATCGATCTAGCTAATGGTGTGTCAATCTTGTTAATCTTTTCAAAGAATCAGCTTTTGCTTTCATTTATTTTCTGTATAGTTTGTTTATTTTCTATTTTATTTATTTCTGCTCAAACCTTTATTATTTCATTTCTCCAGTCTTTTTTTTTTTTTTGAAATTTTTTGTTGCCATGATGTTAGGTTAATAATTTGACACCTTTCCATTTTTTTTTTATGCACACTACTTGCTAAGAATTTCCCTCTTGACTGCTTTTGCACTGTCCCATAAATTATGGAAACTTATGCATTCATTATCATTTGTTTCCATAAATCTTTTGATTTCAGTATTAATTTCTTCAGTAGTTGAGAAGTGATTCAGGAGTATGTGTTTCATTTCCATGTGTTTGTGTATTTTTGAGGACTTTTTCTGAAATTAATATCAAGTTTGATTCCATCATGGTCAGAGTTTCTATACCTTTGAATCTGTAAAGGCTTGATTTGTGCTCTATCACGTGATCAGTCTGAAAAGTTTCCATGCAGGGTTGAAAAAAACATATTTTTTTTTGGTTTTAGGGTGGAAAGTTCTATAGATGTCTGTTATGTCCATTTGTTTTATGGTATCATTTAGGTCCCGTATCTCTTTGCTTAGTTTTTTGTCTAGAAGATCTGTCTAAAGGAAATAATGGGGTGTTGATATCCCCAACAATTGCAGTGTTACAACCTAGCTCTCCTTTAAAATCTAGTAGTCTTTCTTTTATGTATTTGATAGTGCTCCTGAGTTGGGTGCATAGATATGTATAAGTGTTTTGTCTTCTTGATGAATTAGCCCTTTTACTATTATATAATGCCCTTCTTTGTCTCTTCTTATGCTTTTATCTTAAAGCCTATTTTGTCTGAAATTAGTATTGTGTTTCAAGGCCATTTTTGATTTCTGTTTGCATGGAAAATCCTTCTCCAGCCCTTTACTTTTAGTCTATGTATGTCTTTATTCTTGAGGTGCATTTCTTGTAGGCAACAGAGGGTTTCTATATTTTTATTCAGTCAGTCTGTGTCTATTGACAGGAGAATTTAATCCTTTACCATTAAATATTACTGTTGGTATTTCCGGACTTGTTCCTATCATTAAGTTAGCCATTTTCTTGGTTGTTAAAATAAGAGAACAAAAATTCTCTTATTTCTGTCTGTCTGACTTTAGTTTTCTTGGTATAATACTCTTTTCAGAACTTCTTGAAGAGCTGTTCTGGAGTTGACACATTCCTTCAGGTTTTGTTTACCTAAAAATGTTTTTATCTTTTCTTCCCATAAAAAGGATAATCTTGCCCAGTATAGTAATCTTGGTTGAAATTGTTTTTCATTTAACAATTTGCATGTATTTCTCCATTCTTTCTTTGCCTGCATTGTTTCCAGTGAGAGGTCTGATGTTAATCTGATGGGATAAGTTTTATAAGTAACTTGATGTTTCTCTCTTGACAATTTTAGTATCTTGTCTTTATCTGTGGTTTTGGCCAATCTGGCTATGATGCACCTTGGAGATCTTCTTGGGTTGATTCCATGTGGGGTCCTTTGTATTTCTTGGGTCTGAATATTTGAATGACTCCCTAGGTTTGGAAAGTTTTCTTCCAGGGTTTCATGGACTAGATTATCAATGCCCTTATTATTTTCTACACCTTCTGGGATACCAATTAGCCAGATATTTGGGTGCTTAATGATATCTGGTATTTATTGTATATTGTCCTCATTCTTCTTGGTTGTTTTAGCAGTTGTTTTGATCATTGTTTCTAGGTCAGAGGTTTTAGTCTTCTGCATCTGAGATTTGATCTTCTAATCTGCTTTTAATATGATCAAGGGAGGTTTTGATTTTCTGTATTATGGTCTTCATCTCTAACAACTCCATTTGATTCTTTTCTATGGTGTCTATTACTTCTTTCAAACCCTGAAAGGATTTCATCTCCTGGAGCTCATTGTCTCTTTTCTTTTGCATCTCATTTAGTATCATCACTATAAATATTCTAATTGTTTATCTGACGTGTCCATGAGTTCCATAGTATTGTCTGTGGATGATGAGTTGATGTTTTCCCTTGGTGGTGGGGGGGGGGTTCTTGGTTTCTCATAGTTCTTATGGTGGTTTCTAATCATTAGGTGAATTATACATTTCTTCCAAAATTCTTCAAGTTATTTCTGAGTGTTTAAAGGCGAGCAGGAGGAAATGATTGGTGATCTCTTTGCTGCTTTTTCCTTCCTGAAGCTTATCCAGTAACCTACAGTATTGTCTCTGGACTTGAATAATTCAAAGTCTTCCCAGTTTCTAGAGAACAGGTGCACCTGGGGCTGAGCTGCTGAGCATCAACTGAGGAAGACAGAAGTGGTCCCACCATGGGCAACTCAGCAATGTGTTCTTCGGGAACTGCTGCAGTCTGAGAATTCAGAGTCATGTGGCCAGGGACGAGCCACAGTCTCTCTGCAGCTCAGTCTCCCAGCCGCTCAATGTGAACAGGTCCTTTGCTGGTGTGGATGTCCCAATGGCACAGAGAGCAGGTAAAAGCACATTTTTTTTTTACATTTTAAAAATTTCCATTTAATCACTGTGCATCTTTACAGCATATGGTGAAGTTTTTCCCATGAAGACAGAGCCTAGTTCTTTCTAACCTTTATAATCTTTCCTGCATTCAGATGTAATCTTTTCTCTCCTCTTTTATAGTTTATCAAACATCATTTGGTTTTGAACTAAGAGTGCCAATTTAAATCAATAAAAAAATTCTTTTAAAAAATGTATTTCTTCCATGAGCTAGAGAGACAGAGATTGAGAGAGAGTCAGAGAAACAGCCCCTGCAATAAGGTCTTGAAGCCACAGTCCACCCCCAGCCAGCTCTAGACCATGGGCACACACGTGTTCGGTGTACTTAGGGAAGTCTCCAGGCACACATCCAGAACCTTCCCTCCTGTGTCGGATTTGCAGAGTGCTGCATTTCACTGCTCCACCAATATCTGGTCTCTGAAAACACTTTATGTTTCACGGGGAAGTGGAATGTAAATTCCAGGTTTCTTAGGAATGAGTAGCCTAGGGAACTGCCTGTGCCCCAGCAAAGGGAAAGAAGGCCAGATGCAGGTGCCCACCGTTATATGGGCACCTCTGTGGATGGTCCTGTTGTTGGTAGATGGTGCCTTGATATTGATAGATGTGTGCTCACTGCAGTGGTGTAAGTTGCCACGGGCACTAAACCATGGGCAAGGTTTTATTCCCTTCACTACTGAAGTGACAAGAAAATATTCTGTGTCTCGGAACTGTGCTGCAGATCCCCCGAGACTGGTTGGATGGTACATCTCTGGTCATTTTATATTTCCGCTCTTGTGAAGTGTATCTGCAGGGCTCAGAGGAGACCACTTTTTATATCCATTTATTGGTTCATTTATAAAATCTATCTCCCAGTTCTGCCTAACTTTATCAGACCTTTTGAACTGTGGAGTATTTCATGTTTCCTGGATGAATGGAAAACTGAAAACACAATAAAAAGTAAAGACTTCACTAGCTGCATTGGTTTGAATTAAACTGCTTTCTCTTGGCCAGGAGCAAATAGCCACCCATCTCAAACAAGTGACTCAGATTCTGCTTTAGCAGAACCTGCCTAGAGAAATCTAAACAGCCAAGCAAGGTCTTAAAAATAGAGAATGTGGGGTCCAGCAGGTGGCATAGTGGGTAAGGTGCTGGACTTTTGCGTAACTGACTGCAATTTCAGTCTCAGATTCAGCGGCTTGAAACTCATGCGGTGTGTATGTGCATGCATGCCCAAAATCCTAAGAGGAAAATGGAGGAGAAGGAATTGTGGTGTGGCCAACCCTTTGGTGGGTGATTTATCGCTGTCACTGTCTCTCTGGCAAGTGCACATGCCTTGTAACAAAAATCCGTTAGAAAAAAAAATCGAGAATGTGTTTGCTTCCTTTGCGCCTTCCCAAGGGCAGTGGCCTGAGATTGTTTGAAGAATGCTGCTGGGAGAGTTTGCTTCCTTGTGTGACAGAGCCCAGGTTCTTTCCATTGTCCTTGCTCTATGGGCCTCGCCACAGGGGAGCAGCAGGAGCATAGCATTCCGCAAGGCTGAAGCCATGTGGAAAACCTGGGTTGGCTTTCAGATGTTCATAGAAAATGCAACTAAAAGACACAAGTGAAAAAGATAAACTTTGGGATATATAGGCGGTGTAATGGTTAAAGTGCTGCATCCCTTGTGGCTGACTGTGAGGTTTGAGTTCAAACCTGGCAGCTTAACGAACATACCAGGCATGAGTGCATACGTGCCTAAAATCCTAACAGGAGAATGGAGGAAAAGGCATTGCAGCATGGCCATGACCATCCCCCCAAAGCACCTCCTCCAGGTACTTTTCCACTGTCTCTGTTTCAGTCTCTCTGTGTGTCTGTCTCTCTGGTGAGTGCACACATTGTGGAAAATTTTAATAAAAAACATATATTTCTCAACATAAGCACCATCAAATTCAAGACATTTTTGCAAGCAATGATAATCCCAGCAATTTAGTTTATCTGTAAGAACTGAGGATCCTGAAAATTTTATCAAGTTGATAAATTCTTTTCTTACACCATTAGCTGAAAAAATAGGGCCTTTTAAATAAATTTTTTAAGATTAAGAAACAAAAAGAAGTTAGAGCCAAATCGGCACTATGAGATAGGTGCAAAGTTTTCCCATCAAAGTTTTAAAAATTTGGAACCAGCAGTTGGCGTAATGGCTATGTCGTTGGACTCCCATGTAGTTGACTGCAGTTCAAGTCCCAGACCCAGTGGCTTAAACTCATCCAGGTCCCGTGTGCATGCGTGCCCAAGATCTCGAGAAGAAAATGGAGGAGAAGGGATTGCAGTGTGGCCATCCCCCGTGGTTGGTGATTTCTTGCTTTCTGTCTCTCTTTCTCTGTCTGTCTGGCGAGTGCACGCGCCCTATAGCAAAAACCTCTCCAAAAAAATAGAAAAATGTATGTGCATGCATGCCCAAAATCCTAAGAGGAAAATGGAGGAGAAGGAATTGTGGTGTGGCCAACCCTTTGGTGGGTGATTTATCGCTGTCACTGTCTCTCTGGCAAGTGCACATGCCTTGTAACAAAAATCCGTTAGAAAAAAAAATCGAGAATGTGTTTGCTTCCTTTGCGCCTTCCCAAGGGCAGTGGCCTGAGATTGTTTGAAGAATGCTGCTGGGAGAGTTTGCTTCCTTGTGTGACAGAGCCCAGGTTCTTTCCATTGTCCTTGCTCTATGGGCCTCGCCACAGGGGAGCAGCAGGAGCATAGCATTCCGCAAGGCTGAAGCCATGTGGAAAACCTGGGTTGGCTTTCAGATGTTCATAGAAAATGCAACTAAAAGACACAAGTGAAAAAGATAAACTTTGGGATATATAGGCGGTGTAATGGTTAAAGTGCTGCATCCCTTGTGGCTGACTGTGAGGTTTGAGTTCAAACCTGGCAGCTTAACGAACATACCAGGCATGAGTGCATACGTGCCTAAAATCCTAACAGGAGAATGGAGGAAAAGGCATTGCAGCATGGCCATGACCATCCCCCCAAAGCACCTCCTCCAGGTACTTTTCCACTGTCTCTGTTTCAGTCTCTCTGTGTGTCTGTCTCTCTGGTGAGTGCACACATTGTGGAAAATTTTAATAAAAAACATATATTTCTCAACATAAGCACCATCAAATTCAAGACATTTTTGCAAGCAATGATAATCCCAGCAATTTAGTTTATCTGTAAGAACTGAGGATCCTGAAAATTTTATCAAGTTGATAAATTCTTTTCTTACACCATTAGCTGAAAAAATAGGGCCTTTTAAATAAATTTTTTAAGATTAAGAAACAAAAAGAAGTTAGAGCCAAATCGGCACTATGAGATAGGTGCAAAGTTTTCCCATCAAAGTTTTAAAAATTTGGAACCAGCAGTTGGCGTAATGGCTATGTCGTTGGACTCCCATGTAGTTGACTGCAGTTCAAGTCCCAGACCCAGTGGCTTAAACTCATCCAGGTCCCGTGTGCATGCGTGCCCAAGATCTCGAGAAGAAAATGGAGGAGAAGGGATTGCAGTGTGGCCATCCCCCGTGGTTGGTGATTTCTTGCTTTCTGTCTCTCTTTCTCTGTCTGTCTGGCGAGTGCACGCGCCCTATAGCAAAAACCTCTCCAAAAAAATAGAAAAA
>NW_006159773.1:4741561-4772186 GCF_000334495.1 Tupaia belangeri chinensis
GGGAAAGAGGCAGGAGGCCAGATGCAGGTGCCCACCGTTATATGGGCACCTCTGTGGATGGTCCTGTTGTTGGTAGATGGTGCCTTGATATTGATAGATGTGTGCTCACTGCAGTGGTGTAAGTTGCCACGGGCACTAAACCATGGGCAAGGTTTTATTCCCTTCACTACTGAAGTGACAAGAAAATATTCTGTGTCTCGGAACTGTGCTGCAGATCCCCCGAGACTGGTTGGATGGTACATCTCTGGTCATTTTATATTTCCGCTCTTGTGAAGTGTATCTGCAGGGCTCAGAGGAGACCACTTTTTATATCCATTTATTGGTTCATTTATAAAATCTATCTCCCAGTTCTGCCTAACTTTATCAGACCTTTTGAACTGTGGAGTATTTCATGTTTCCTGGATGAATGGAAAACTGAAAACACAATAAAAAGTAAAGACTTCACTAGCTGCATTGGTTTGAATTAAACTGCTTTCTCTTGGCCAGGAGCAAATAGCCACCCATCTCAAACAAGTGACTCAGATTCTGCTTTAGCAGAACCTGCCTAGAGAAATCTAAACAGCCAAGCAAGGTCTTAAAAATAGAGAATGTGGGGTCCAGCAGGTGGCATAGTGGGTAAGGTGCTGGACTTTTGCGTAACTGACTGCAATTTCAGTCTCAGATTCAGCGGCTTGAAACTCATGCGGTGTGTATGTGCATGCATGCCCAAAATCCTAAGAGGAAAATGGAGGAGAAGGAATTGTGGTGTGGCCAACCCTTTGGTGGGTGATTTATCGCTGTCACTGTCTCTCTGGCAAGTGCACATGCCTTGTAACAAAAATCCGTTAGAAAAAAAAATCGAGAATGTGTTTGCTTCCTTTGCGCCTTCCCAAGGGCAGTGGCCTGAGATTGTTTGAAGAATGCTGCTGGGAGAGTTTGCTTCCTTGTGTGACAGAGCCCAGGTTCTTTCCATTGTCCTTGCTCTATGGGCCTCGCCACAGGGGAGCAGCAGGAGCATAGCATTCCGCAAGGCTGAAGCCATGTGGAAAACCTGGGTTGGCTTTCAGATGTTCATAGAAAATGCAACTAAAAGACACAAGTGAAAAAGATAAACTTTGGGATATATAGGCGGTGTAATGGTTAAAGTGCTGCATCCCTTGTGGCTGACTGTGAGGTTTGAGTTCAAACCTGGCAGCTTAACGAACATACCAGGCATGAGTGCATACGTGCCTAAAATCCTAACAGGAGAATGGAGGAAAAGGCATTGCAGCATGGCCATGACCATCCCCCCAAAGCACCTCCTCCAGGTACTTTTCCACTGTCTCTGTTTCAGTCTCTCTGTGTGTCTGTCTCTCTGGTGAGTGCACACATTGTGGAAAATTTTAATAAAAAACATATATTTCTCAACATAAGCACCATCAAATTCAAGACATTTTTGCAAGCAATGATAATCCCAGCAATTTAGTTTATCTGTAAGAACTGAGGATCCTGAAAATTTTATCAAGTTGATAAATTCTTTTCTTACACCATTAGCTGAAAAAATAGGGCCTTTTAAATAAATTTTTTAAGATTAAGAAACAAAAAGAAGTTAGAGCCAAATCGGCACTATGAGATAGGTGCAAAGTTTTCCCATCAAAGTTTTAAAAATTTGGAACCAGCAGTTGGCGTAATGGCTATGTCGTTGGACTCCCATGTAGTTGACTGCAGTTCAAGTCCCAGACCCAGTGGCTTAAACTCATCCAGGTCCCGTGTGCATGCGTGCCCAAGATCTCGAGAAGAAAATGGAGGAGAAGGGATTGCAGTGTGGCCATCCCCCGTGGTTGGTGATTTCTTGCTTTCTGTCTCTCTTTCTCTGTCTGTCTGGCGAGTGCACGCGCCCTATAGCAAAAACCTCTCCAAAAAAATAGAAAAACCCCCGTGGTTGGTGATTTCTTGCTTTCTGTCTCTTTTTTTTTTTTTTGCGAGTGCACGCACCCTATAACAAAAACCTCTCTAAAAACAAAACAAAACTTGTAAAAATTACCTTGTCTCATGAGCGCAATAAGCAGGAACATTGTCAAGTGTAAAGGTATTCTTAGGCATAGCTTCTTTTTTTTTTTTCCATAGGGTGCTTGCTCTCACCAGACAGACAGACAGAGACAGTGAGAAGGAAAGTGAGAAATCATGAAATCACTCTTTGGGAGCAGGGGGTTTGGGGGATAAACCACACTGCAATCCCTTCTCCTCTAGTCTCCTTCTCTTCTCGATTCTCCTCCTGGAATTTTGGCCACACAAGTACATGTGCGTAGCATGAGTTTCAAGCTGCCGATCTGGGACTTAAACCATGGTCACCTATGTGGGAGTCCAGCAGCTTAATCGCCACACCACCTGCTGGCTCCTTTCTCAGGCATTTTCCTCCTAATATTTCAGCTAACTTCCTCAAAACACCCTAATAATAAGCAGATGTTATCATTCTTTGGCCTTCCATAAAATCAACAAGAAAAATGCCTTCAATATCCCAGACCTTTGCTCTCGAACCGTGTGCTTTTGCTTTGACTAGACCACTTCCACCTCTTGGGAGCCATTGCTTTGCTTATGCTTTGTCTTCTGGATCTTACTGGTAAGGCCATGTGTCATCTGTTACATTTCTCCTTAAGAGACGCTTCAGGATCTTGGTCTGACTTGTTTAAAATTTCCATTGAAAGCTCTGTTTGTCCACAGCGGATCTGGGCACAACAGTTTAGCACCAATTGGATAGAAAGTTTGCTCCTCTTTGAATTTTCTTTCAGAGTTGTTTAAGCTAAACTGGGGGAGATATGTGCAGTGGAGGCCATTCTTTCTGCTGTTATTTGTCAGTCCTCTTCAATTAGGACAGGAACAAGATGAATTCTTCCTTGCAAAATGATGCAGATGGGCTGCTGCTGTGGCATTACCTTCAACATCATCCCATCTTTTCTTTATCTTTTTGTTGTTGTTGTTGGTAAGAGAGATTTTTGCTATAGGGTATGTGCACTTGCCAGAGAGAGAGAGACAGAAAATGAGATTGCCATGCCATACTTCCTTCTTCATTCTCTGGGTTTGGGACATACATGCACACGTGCAGGTCATGAGTTTTAAGCTGCCAGGTCCAGGACTCTAACCATGTGTGGTTGATTACGTGAGAGTCCATTGATGTAACCATTATGCCATCTGCTGGGCCCATCCCATTTTTTCTTAAAATGAGCTGTCCATTTGTAAACTGTTGGTTTCTTTGAGACACTTTCATCATAATCTCCTTAAGTATCAGTAATTTCACCCTTGTTCCACACAAACTCAACCATAAATTGGTTGTTTATTCTTGTTTCAACGTCAACAGCCTTCGTGTTGCTCTGATAGGAACTTTCTTAGTTCATTATCGTACTAATAACAGAAACACCTGAGACTGGGTGATGTGTAAAGAACAGTTTAGTGACTCACAGTTCTATGTGGAAAGGTCCAATCACATCAGAAAAGCTTGAACAGGGCAGACCATAGTCTCTGTCTGTGTGACCTCTGCCTGCCCTATTTCATTTCCTTATAAACGCACTAGGACTCAGTCATAGGGACCCTACCTCAACTATCCAATCACTAATCTCCTTCCCAAAGTCCCTTCTTTCCACAGCATCATTGGATCAGGTTTTCATTCTCTATCTCATTACTACAGCTCAATACATGAATTTGGGAGGGACATAGTCAAACTATAGCAGGGTTCTTTCAAAACTGATGTCTTATCCTTTTTAGTGCTTCAAATTAGTCAGACATACTATAACAAGTTAGTACAAGTTTATTTTAGTGTTTAAAATAAAAAAATAGAAATCCATGCAGCTTTTTTTTTTTTTGTAATGCACATTTTCTTGAAATTTTGAAGACTCCTCATATATGCCAAGTGAATTGTGCCTATGATCTTGACTGACTGAAAAGACTGGGGAATGGGGGGAAATTGGAGCATAAGACCATGTTGAAGATCCCTCTCTCTCCGTTGCTCCTGAAAGGAACTTTAAAGAATTACTATAAATATAATTTTAAAATAAATAAAATAAGATACTTTGTGGATATTATTTTATATAAAATCTTCTTGGGATTCTTTGAAAAAAGAAAAAATCCAGCAAGAACATAGCTAGGCATTGTTTATTTTTACCTTGAGAGGCCTCAGAGTGGAGTGAAGAGAGGAACAGTAGCTTCAGATTTAGCCCTATCATCTGTGGCAAGGATGGCTTCATTTATTTGTGTATTTTGGGGTGCGGAGACCAAGCTATTCCAGAGATTTTCCTGAGTTTTCTTCCCTCCCTTTTGTCTCCAGGTGGAGTGTTCTTTTATGTGCTCATGCTTCTTATTGCTTTGTTCACAGGTTACCTAGAGCCCTACCTCCCATGTATCCTGGTTACCCATTTAGACAGAGAAGCCTGAAGACATGTATAGCATGGAATTTGCACAAGAGAGTTCTCCATCCTAATTACAGGATGCAGTATAGTGATGGCAAAAAAAAGGTTCTTCATGGTTCAAGACTAGTAAGCAGGACCTGTGCATTCAAATTTGTAGAAAGATACTGTGTTTCTTATAATCAAGATGTACTTGACTTCAAGCACTTGTCTGCTCCTTAAAGTGAAGTACACAATTGAATTGATAATTGCCCCACAATACAAAATTGGGATTTATCAAAAAAGTTTCTATTGTAAAACTACTGTTACAGTAATTTTACCTGAAAAGCACTAGAATTAATAGAAAGACTTCTATCCAAATCCAAACGCTTATATTTTATGTCTTTATAAACATGGGTAAGTTTTTGAGTCTTAATTTTGTCATCTTTAAATAAAGCAACAATAGCAACTAGCACATAGGCTTGCTATAAGGACCCAATAAAGGTTTATATGAAAGTACTTAAAACCATGAAGTATATAAATATTTGTTAGAATACTTGGCAGGCATGTGCTTTCAGTATCATGCTCTGCAAAGTGTCTAGTTCTTTTACCGTCTGTGATAGGCAAACAAAAGTTGATCTTCCAGGACACTGTCGCAAAAAAAAAAAAATTCTCTTTACTCAGAAAAATGATTCAGAAATATTTAGGAAGGGAATGTCAAGTTGTTGTGTTTTTTTTTTTTTATAAATATTCTATAATCCTTTAAATCAATGGTTTATGTATTCTAGCTGCAGTACTCTGTTTCATTTCAAATCTGTAATCATAAATTTAGAAAACTGGAGGGCATATTTGTTTTTAAGTTTTGTAAGAGATGATTTCTTCTATTAAGACATTAAAATCTGGAGGAAACCAGTGGTATGGTGGTTAAGGTGGTTCGATCTACATAGCTGACTGTGTGGTTTGAGTTCCAGACCAAGCAGGCTTGAGAAACACATAGGTGCGTGTGCTTGTGTGTCTAAAATCCAAAGAGGAGAATAGAAAAGAAAGGATCGTAGTATGGCCATCCCCCCTGGGATGTTTTCTCACTTTCCCTCTCTCACTCTCTCTAGTGAGCACATACCCCGTATAGTAAAGCTTAAAAATAGAAAAGGAAAACCAAAACAAACATTAAAATCTCATTTCATTGTTTCACAAAATGGTTTTCTTTAATAAAAACTGTAGTGATTATATGAAGTATATAATTCAAGCAGTAATTCATATTTGAAATGTTTAAAAAATGCATTTATCAAATTAAAAATCAGAAAGTATCATAGTAAAGAATGTTTCCTCAGACATTTTTGGCTGGAAAATGGACCTGATTATTGTATAAATACACATATTTATTTGCCTTTATTTTAAATATCATTGTGAAACGCACATGGTATGTTTTTATCTGGTATTTAACCCAAGTAAAGCTTCATCTATAACTCACATGGAGCTTTTTCTGTAGCGATTATGGAATTACGTTTTGTGTTGTTTACTCGCGGCATTGGTATGGAGGGTGTTTCCTTGTTAGTTCAGCCTGATCGTACTCTCTTACAGCCTGGTGATTCTGCTGATGTGCTCTTTCAGCCGCCCTCTGTTCCAGGGAGTGAAGAGCATCCACTGATTGCTGTTATTCAGTTTTTAAAATGCTCCATGTTGCTCTGAGTTGGGAATCAAATTACAAAGAACACCGTGACCTGCAGGAAAGGACTGGGCTCAGAGCATGGCACCACTAGGGAAACAAAAGGAAGCCTAACGTGCCCCCTCCACCTCAGAAAAGGTGACCTTACCATCCTGATGCCTCTGTCAGCCTTTCCTAGTCTCATTGTTCCTGTAAAATACTCCTTTCTTTTGAAATTACTTTGTCACTAATCTTGGCCTTCAGCTTTGTCTAAGAGAGAACTTGCAAATCAATTTCCAGGACTGGTATTTTCCTAATCTTCAATCCAATTGCTTCCTTTACTTTTCTCTTTATCAAGTCAAACTACCAGGGCATTAACAGGAGAAAACCACCTACTTCTCTTCAAATCCTTGTTTCTATAGAAAACATCACCCCTCTCCCAATCACCAAGACTTGGTAAGTTATAACAACATCTCTCCTAGACGCCAGGTAGATTTTAACAGCCATGTCTTTTTCACCTCATCTTCTAGTTCTATTTGTAATACCTGCTTGGTTTCCATAGAAGGTATTAACATTTCTAATTTATGGTAATTTCCATTTTCCAACTCACCCCCTCCCCTTTTTAAATTGCCAGTAGGTATGAGTGCTCACTAGAGAGACAGAGAGAGGGTGGAATCTCCCTCTAGTAGGCTGTGATCACTCCACAATCCCTTCTCCTTCATTACTCCTTCCTGTTGGGATTTTGAGTGTGCATGTGCACATGCACGCACACACACGCACATGCACCTAGTGTGTTTTTTGGGGGCCACCTGGGACTGAGACTCTAGTAGTAGTTGGCTATGTGGGATCTGGTTCCCTTAACCACTAGGCTGTAGAGTCACTCTCTCAACTCATCCTATAAACCTATACACAGTTAGCAAATGGTATTTCTAAAACACATAGGCTCACTTTTTAGTCTATAGTAAAATTTGTTCAATGGCTTCCCATTGGCTTATGAGCTAACCACAGTGTTTCTGTAGATAAGCTATGTTTTCACTCTCTAATTTCAACTGGTTTTACTTTGGTTTAGCTCCTGCTGCTCCCCTATATAGATACCCTGTACTCTAATCAAAGTCAAGTGTCATTGGGTGGATGTGCTCTCCACTCTCCCATCCTCATTCCCTTAGGCATTATGTGCTTCTCCCAACCTGATGTAATTCTGCCCATCTCTGATGACACCATCTTCATGAAGACTGCTAATTCCCTTTAGTCATTGCTTCTTCTGAATTCCCATGGCTTTGTGTTCACTACCTTTTTTTTGACCCAACCATAGTTTCCTTTTATCTGTGGTTTTGATTCCCCTGGGTTTAGTTATCCAAGTCAAACACTGTCTGAAAATGTGTGAGTCCAGCACAATAAGATACTTGAGAGAGAGAGACCAATTCACATACATTTTATTAAAATTGTCCTATTTCATTATTGTTAACATTTTACTGAGCATAACTTAATACATTTATCATAGGCACATATGGATAGAAAGAAAACAGTATATATACGGTTTGGTACTTACTATCTGCAGTTTTCAGGCATCTGCTGGGGGTCTCAGAATGCCTCCCCCCCTGGATTGGGGTAAGGGTCATGGCTATACTATAGTCTTCTCTTAAATGTGCTGTCTGGCTTCTTCAACAGGTGTGGGTCACGCTCTCGCTTGCTCTCTCTCTGCTGCTATCTTGGTTCCACGTTCCCTGCACAAAATGCCCAGTGAAGTCACAGAAACCATCCCTACTACAGAACAGGAGTTGCCACAGCCCCAGGCTGAGACAGGTTGGAGATAGAATCTGATAGCGATAAATCAGTACCAGAGGTCGAAGAATGAGCTTCCATACAAGCAACCACCCAACAAACCCCACTGGCAGCAGCAGCTGAAATCAATGAAGAACCAGTCAGGAAAGCAAAGCAGTCGGAGTGAAAATAAAGGCACGGACGGCTATGTCCAAACTGGGTTTCAGCAGGTTCCAGGGGTTACTAGAGTCACTATGTGGAAATGTAAGAATATCACTTTTGTCATCACAAAACCAGATGACTACAAGAGCCCAGCCACAGATACCTACGTAGTTTTAGGGGAAGCCACGATGGAGGAATTGTCTCAGAAAACACATCTGCAACTGATGAGAAATTCAAAGTTCCAGGCGAAGCTGTGTCAACACTCAAGAAAACACACAGACTCCAACTGTACAAGAGGAGAGTGAAGAGGAAGAGGTTGATGAAACTGGTGTGGAAGTTAAGGAGAGAACTGGTCTTGTCACCAGCAAATGGGTAATTATATTGTAATGATATTATAAGTGCTATGATGGAATTAACAATGTAATCATCTGAAAAGGAAGACTTTTTTTTTTTTTTTTTTTTTTTTTTATTATTCCAGAAGAATATTGCGGCCTGGTTTGAAATTTGTACTGTTTTTGTCATTAATAAAGTTATGGCTTCTTGTTCGATGAAAAGAAAAATGGACTGTCTTATTCATCCCATTAATGCGACTGGAGTATAAACCCCTTTAGGGTCAGGGCAGGTTTCCTCATTTGGCAGCTCTGGCAGCACCCAGCTCCACTGCATGCTGTGGGCACTAATTCCACTCCTGCAGCTTTCCCCACTATATTTTGGACCTGATCCTTCCACTTAGTTTATTTAAGGCTCTTCCTTTCTCACTCCTGAATATTTACTTTTGAGGTTTTATTTATATACATTAAACAAGCTTTTGTTTGTTTGTTTGTTTGTTTTCCCAGTCACAGAGAAAGGATTCTAAACATTCATTTCAAGAGGGAATGGGTTCCCAGAACAAAAAGGGGTGTGAGAGGGTGGAACTCTCGCCATCTCTGAGACAAAATCTGAGCTTGGTGGGGACTCGTGAGAAGCACAGGATTTGAACCCAGTGCCAAGTCCCTGCCTTGCTGCCTTGGTCCTGACTACAGTAAAGAAGTTCTCTGGTAAAGTATCACTAATTAACACTACAGGGTCATGTCAAGTTTGAACCTGGATAGTAAGGAAACTGAACCTCATTTAAGAAAATAATGAACATTAAGTCCCTGGCAAATACCCTTCAGCCTCACTTGAACATTGAGAAAGAGGTGAAATGAAGAATTTGGGGAGCAGGAACAGTACAGACATTCCTAACACAGTCTGTAACAGATAAACCATTTGCTTTTTATCGATTCTCTTTGCCATTTTCTATGAAATCTGTATTGTGTTCTATTTTACAGATGATGAGACTGAACCTTAGGGAAATTAAGTAATTAATGAGGTAGAGCTATGCAGTTCTGGAAAACAACTTCAGAGAAAGAATCCTGAACTATAGGTAGAATCAGAAATGAGTGTGTCTTGTTGAGCACTAAGAAATGGACACAGGACGAATAGTAATAACTCTAGATAGCCACAAATAACAGTTGGTCTCTACAAATGGCGGTCAATCAGAGGATAGCCTCTTTGTACAAATTGTACACATAGTGCTTTTCACTTTGCTGTCAAAAGTCATTTTCAAACACAAGAAGAAGCAATATTTCTAAGTGCTTTGGAGTGAGGGAGTGTTGCTCATATTTTATGGCAGAAAACCTAGTTCAAGGTCAACTTTTGGTAAGCCCAAGTTAAGTTGATCGTGGGTCGGGGGTTCTAGGAAGTGGCACTCAGAATATCTGACATGATATTTTGTAGTATGTCCTCTTGATTATTTCTTTATGTGAAATATACCTGAAGTTCGTAGAAGAAAAAATATTTAGTTTTCTCATTTCTCACTTGAGTGAAGGAATGTAAATCTTTTGGGATATATAATAATAATGTTATCTCCAGTCATCACAAGAATCCATGTGACTAATCATTTAATTAATATGAGCTATGTAGACATGTTCTAGCAGCTTGCATGTTTGAACTGTGACTTTTTGTTTTCTTTTTTTGGAGAGGTTTTTACTATAGGGCATGTGCGATCACCAGACAGACAGAGAGAGACAGAGAGACAGAAAGCGAGAAATCACCCCCCAGGGGGGATGGCCACGCCGCAATCCCTTCTCCTCCATTCTCCTCTCGGGACCTTGGGCATGCACGCACATGTGCCGGCATGAGTTTACGCCATCGGGTCCAGGACTCAAACTGCGGTCGATTACATGGGAGTCAGTGACCTAGCCATTACGCTAACTGCTGGCCCCTGAACTGTAACATTTTTGATGCTTTTAAATGGAAACGTTTCAAAACGCAGTCTAAAATATTTTCTGAAATATAATTTAATTATACTTTATTGTTTATGAAACAAATGATAGAAAACTAAACCTAAGCTCAGATAACAATTTTCTCTCTATGTAAGCATAAATTCCTTTGCAGTTAAGTGACTACAAAAATCCTTTTATGTGTTTAACGATTTGGCTCTTATAAAACAAGATTAAATAAACTGCTCATTGTCTTATATTTTCTTGTGAAGACAGCTTCATAAAATACAGTTAACTTGCACTGTGCGAAGATGTAATCAGAAATGTTTTTGCATATAAATTATAGATGCTTGATCAACATAACCTTTGAAAGAATTGCTTCTATATTAGTTAGAAGCCCAAGTTTCCAAGTTGGACATAAAATTCCTATTTATAGGTTTTTGTCCTAGGATGCATGCACTCATCAGAGACAGAAAGAGGGAAAGCAAGATATTACTGCCTCCCAACTCTTCCCCCCAGAAGGGGGGATGGCCATGCTGCAAACGTTTCTTCTCCATTATCCTTTTAGAATTTTGGGCATGTATGCACATGTGCCCAACATGAGTTTTAAGGTGCCCGGTCCAGGACTCAAACCATGGTTGACCATGTGATAGTCCAGCACCTTAACCACCATGCCAGCTGCTAGTCCTGCACTTTAAGAATTTTAGCAAAAATACGTTCGTTATGTCTTAACTTTGCATCCTTAACTCTTTCTTTTCAGTAATATTTTTGTATTGGACTTTTTAAAGACTCCTGTTTTTAAAATTGTGAGTTCCAAATTTGAACTGGTTTTCAAGTTAAATTAAATAAATTAAATCTTTCTTTTGTGTAAATTCCCCCTCAAATTTCTCAGAGTTGTTAGTTCAAAATATTACCATAGTCTCAATTTCCCTTTATTGCCCATTTTGTGCCAATGCCATGGTGTTTTCTTTTTTAAGGTTTTTGTCATAGGGTATGTGCACTCACGGAGGAGAGACAAACAGCTAGAGGGAAAGTGAAAAATCTTCTTCCCCCGTAGGGGGCAGGTATGGCCACGCCACAATCCCTTCTACTCCACTCTCCTCTGAGGATTTTAGGCACTCATGCACACATTCCTAGCATTATTTTCAAGCCATCAGGTCCAGGATTCGAACCATGTTTAGCCGTGTGGGAGTCCAGTGACTTAACCACCATACCACCTGCTCCCCCCACCCCGATAGTGTTTTCTTTTAACCTAGCCACATCTTTCTATTTAAAGTGCATAGGTGAAACTTATCTGTTTAGATTTTTTATCCAGTGCATGAATCTTTTGAGTGTTTAGTTATATACCTTTAAATTAATTTCTTTTATAGTTAGGTTAGTTCTGTTATTTTGCTATTTGTTTTCTGCTAGCCCCATCTATTCTTTATTTCACCTTTCCTGACTTTTTTTGGATTAATCAAATTCATTTTTTTCATTTTCTGTTTTATTTTTTGCTTGTTTGTTTTATTTTTTTAAGATACATATTTTCAATAGAGCAAATGTGTGTGCCATAGAGACCAAGAGAGACAGAGTGATAGAAAGTGAGAAATCACCCCGAGGGGAATGGCCACACTACAATCCCTCCTCTTCCATTCTCCTCTTAGAATTTCGGGCATGTATGCACATGCACCTAGCATGAATTTTAAGCCACCAAGTCCAGGCCTCAAACCATGATTGGCTACATGGGAGTCCAGCAACGTAACCATTATGCCATCTGCTGGTCCCTAATCAAATGCTATTATTGTATGTTTCCACCTTTGTTAACTTTTCCGTTTTACATTTTAATGCTTTTTTAGTAGTTATCCTTAAACATACATTTTTAATATGCATTTTTTACTTTTTTGCTCTGTACTTATAAATTTCTTAATAGTATAAGAACCTTGAAAGAGGGGCCAGCAGGTGGCATGGTAGTTAAAGTGCTAGACTCCCACATGGCCAAATGCGACTCCCACATGGTCCAAGTCCTGGACCTGCTGGCTTAAAAATCATGCCAGGTGCACATGTGTGCATGCCCAGAATCCCAGGAGGAGAGAGGATTGTAGCATTGCCATCTCTCCTGGGGTGGTATTGGGGGGGGTGATTTCTCCTTTTTCCTCTTTCTGTCTCTCTCTCTTTCTCCAGCAAGCTCATGTGCCCTATGGTAAAAACCTTTTTTTAATAAAGTACTATTTTGAGAGTGAGCTAATATTATCAATAAATCTGTTGTGGTAATTGGTGTAAACTGGGCCACTTCTAACTGTATAACTTTTGGCAAATTAAGCTGTGCAGCCTTGATTTTTTCATCTGTAAAACAGGAGAAAATATGAGCAAATGAGATCAAACTCATATGGCTGCTAGAAAGGTTTAAAAAAAACAAAGGAACTGGGACCAATGGGTGGCGTGGTGGTTGAGGCACTAGATGCCCACATGGCTGACTGGTTTGAGTCCTGGACCTGGCTCTGGCTTTCTCACTTTCCCTCTCTTTCTCTGTTTCTCTCTCATTGGTCAGATTACAAAATATAACCAATCATCAATTGATTATTTTAAAAATAAAAATAAAAAAACAGCCAATGGTCTAGTTATTAAGGCCACTGTATCCCACATGGCTGATTATGTGATCTGTCTCAGACCTGTCAGCTTAAAAAACATGCTGGGAGTGTGTGTGCACATTCCCAGAATCCTGAAAGGAGAAATGGAGAAGGGATTGCGGGGTGACTATGCCCCATGGTGCTTTGTCACTTTTCCTCTTTCTCTCTCTCTGCTTTCCCCCAGAAAGTGCACTTATCCTCTGATAAAAAGGGTGAACATCCAGAGGACACAAAATGCTGCTTGGTATATAGTAGTTACTTAACAAACAGTAGAGATTATTTTTCCTATAATTTTTCTCATAAATAGATGCTTGCCTTAGCTCAAATTTGTACTTTGCATTTTCGAAAACCTTCTGATGTTTAGAGACACCAGTGTGGCTGGAATGGCCTCTGCCCATCCTGACAGCTCATCTTTCTGAATGTCATTCCACTGCTGCCAGCCTTTGCAGGTTGGCTATCAGCCAAGAATAAAGTCCAAGCTTATTAGCACGATGAAAAATGTCCCATCTTTCCCTGCCACTGCCCCGCTACAAACTACATTCTAACACACTCAACTACTTACTACGCTACTCACCACTCAGTAACACCCTATCTGGGAGCCTTTATTCAGGCTGCCTGGAGAGCACTCTCTTATTCTTCCTGACCCTCATCTTTATTTCTTAGGATTCTTGGTCTTTCACAGTGATTTTCTTTCCTTTGGAAATGAATACTTTGACATCTAAGCAATAAATGAAATCGACATGCCAGACTCCCTAGAGAGAGCATTTCTCTACCCCCTACCCTCCCCTGGTCAGGAGAACTTCAGTGGTGGTACTCATTCCAAGAAGAGCATTCAGGAAATGCACAGGCGATGTTTTGTTAAACATTTATTGAAGGTACAGTCACTTCTGCTTTAATTCTGATTTTGCATCCATGAATTAGCTCCAAGGTGATTAATAATTTAGAGAACAATTTGAGCATGTGCACATTTTAGGCTTCTTTCTTTTTTAGTATGTTGTTGTTTTGAGTGCTATGCTTCTTTTTTTTTAATTTCATGTATTGAAAGCAGTAAGAGTTTCCACAATGCCATATCAACTAGTTCTGAGGTTTTCCCCAAGATAAATTGAATAACTCCAGCTTCTTCAGTGTTTTATCAAAATACAAAAGAAAAAGTAGAGGTCATTTTTTCGATGGCAAATCGGACCCTTGCAGGCTGAGGGAGAGAAAGCTACTTCACACGTGAAGATGGAGGTGCTCCAGAGGGGCTTGGTTCTAGAATGGACCGACCCTCCTGGCTTGCACGTGCTCCTGCTGGTGAGACCCCATATATCCCGCCAACGTCCGAGCAAGCGTGCAAGTGAGTACTGGGGACCGCAGGGGCTCCCATTCTGGCCACATGCTTACCAAGGGAAAGGCCAGGGCCCTGTGTCCCCTGAGATGGCCGTGGCTAGCCACATAGACCCCTCCTATAGGGCCATGGGGCCCAGCCTGGGGGTAAGAGAGTCAGGATGCTGTGGCCTCCCAGCCTGTCCCCTAGTTGACCGCGTGAGCACAAGTACAAGCACAAAGCTATGGAATGCAGGATGACCCAAAGACAAGCGAGTCACAGGGATCTCTATTGTGACCACGCAGAATTGATCGCAGCTTTGTCACTGTCTCTCACATTCGCAAAGGGGAACAGATGATCCGGTGGACTAGTTTTTAGACCGAAACTACGAAACCTACACTAGGCACAGTCTCCCTTCTGTGTGTGCAAGCGTTCTTCTTATCTCGTATTTTTAACTATTTTTAAAAATGCACTGAGTTTGGGAACCAGCAGTTAGCGTAATGGCTATGTCGCTGGACTCCCACGTAGTCGACCGCGGTTCGTGTCCCGGACCCGGTGGCTTAAAACTCACGCCGGGCACGTGTGCGTGCGTGCCCAAGATCCCGAGAGGAGAATGGAGGAGAAGGGATTGTGGCGTGACCATCCCCCCTGGGGGGTGATTTCTCGCTTTCTGTCTCTATGTCTCTCTCTGTCTGTCTGGCGAGCGCACGCGCCCTACAGTGAAAATCTCTCTCAAAAAAAAAAAAAAATGCACTGAGTTTGGGCTAAAAACCAACCACCAAAACGGATCTCAACCCAAATCTAAAGCCAGGAGGTGCTTCTGGCTCTAACACAAAGAGGAGGCCACCCGGAGGCCAGGTGCCAATGTGTCCAAATCCCTTCTCAGCACTAAACAGTTGAGTTGATTTTTCTTTTTACAATAAAAAAAGCTGAGTAATATTGCATAGGAGTGCCAGAAACTGCCTCATTGGAAACAAAAAACTGTTTACATTAAATAAAAAACCTGGTTGCAGGCTGCGTCTGCCACATTTACAGCATGGTGCGATGCGCACTGTGACCAAAACCCATGGAGACAGCTTCTGGCACTCAATACCACAGAGTCACATGTTTGCCACATGAGAGTGAAGCGGAGGGCGGAGAGGAGGAGTGAGAGGGAGGGAAAGGGGGAGAGGGAGAGAAAGGGGAGTGTGCTCATTCACTTCTGGCTCCGCAGCTGATTGGACAACCAGTTCAGTCCTTCATAGAGCCCGTCCCCACTGGTGGTGCAGGTGGCCTGAATGTACCAGGTCCTGTGGCGCAGAGAGTGCAGCCCCAGCTTATCTGTAATTCCGGCTGCATTCATGGCATTAGGAAGGCCTTGCTTATTGGCAAACACAAGGAGGACCGCATCCCTGAGCTCGTCTTCAGCCAGCATCCTCATGAGCTCCTCGTGGGCCTTGTTCACAAACTCTGTCATTGCTGTCAACCACAAAGATCAAGCCTTGTGTATTCTGGAAATAGTGGTGCCACAGAGGCCGGATCTTGTCCTGGCCACCCACATCTCATACAGTGAAGCTGATGTTCTTGTCCTCTACAGTCTCCACGTTGAAACCTGTGGTGGGAATGGTAGCCACAATCTCACCCAGCTTCAGTTCGTACAGAATCGTCTTCCCTGCAGCATCCAGGCCGACCATGAGGATCCGCATTTCTTTTGTGCAAAAAAGGTCCTTGAAGAGGTTTGCAAAGATATTCCCCATGCTCGTGGATGGGTGGAAGCGACACTGGCCAGAGAAACCTCGGCAGCTGCTGCTCCGAGCCAGGCGCTGGTTTCACTCCCACAAGATCGAGTGCTATGCTTCTAATCCCATTTTTCTCTATCATAGACCCTGGGGTTTCTACTCTTTCTCTCACTCTTCTTTTTAATTTTTCTTTTTATCAGAGGGCACCTGTATTCATTGGAGAGGAACCAAGAGTAAGAAAGTTCTTTCCATGAGAGGTGATCATGCTGCAATCTCTTTTCCTCAATATTTCTCCCTCCTTTCTGGATTGCGGCCATTGATCTACAAGTGCCTGACGTGTTTCTCAAGGTGCCAGGACCAGGACTCCAACTGTACAGCTGGCCATGTGGGGTTCAGCCACCTTAATTACTGTGCCATGGGCTGACCTTGTGGTTTTGTTTGTCTGCTTTTTGTTGCTTGTTTGTTTTGCTATACGGCATGTACACTCACTGGAGACAGAGACAGAAATGGAAAGTAAGAAATCACTTCCCCCACCACGCCCTGAAGGATGACCATGCCACAATCCTTTCTCCTCTCAGGATTTTGGGCACATAGGCAGAAATACCTAGAGAGATTTTCAAGCCTCTCTGTCTGGGTCTTGAACCATGGAGTTGGCCATGTGGGATCCAGCATCTTACCCTCCAAGCCATCTGCTGGCTTTCTCCTGTTGGTTTTATATGCAGAGTTTTCCACAGCAAGTTATTTGCTTTTGTTTTTCTTTTTGTTTCTTCCTTTCTTCCTTTCATCTTTTGGAATGTGTCTATTCCATCCTAGCGGAGTTGACAGTGCCCTGGTATCTAAGGGGCAGGTGGCAGGAAGGCTGTGGGGACGACCACAGTATGAGACTTTATGGAGGGTGCTTCTGTCTCTCTCTTTCTTTTGCTCTCTGCCATGAAAGAAGAAAGAAGAAAAGAGAAAGAAAGGAGTTTTTAAAAGAAAAATACTCAAAGCTAATGGGTTAACTCGTAAAAGGTGTTGTTAAGAATATCAGCCATTAAAAGAGATTGCAAAATTCCATTTAAAACATTATTGATTGTTTAATGAGTTCCATGGATGTATGCTATATATTGAGGAAAGATGGGAAAATGGAAGAAAACATCAACAGTCAACTAATAAAACACTGTAATAACAGAATTAAATGCCTTAACAGAAGTTAAGTAATGTGGAAGGCTGGAAGGAAAACATTAAGATAAAAGACCTGCCTATGGGCCAGCTGGTGGTGTGATGGGTCCCACATGGCCAACTTCATGGTGTGAGTCCCAGACATGGAAGCTTGAAGAACACTCTGCGTGTGCCCAAAATCCTGAGGGAGAATGGAGGAGACGGACGGTGGCATGGCCATCCCCCCGGAGGGGTACTTTCTCACTCCAGCACTCGTGTGTCTCTTGTCTCTTTCCAGTGAGTACACATGCCCTATAGCGAAAAAAAAAAGTGTTGCTTAGGATATTCATTGTTCATCCAGGAGTCTTCAGAAATGCCTTCACATTGGTGAATTTAGCAAGGTCCAGAACTGACCCTAAAAGGCTGATAAGCCTTCTAGAATTCATCACTTGATTTTGGTACTGTTTTAGAATGATCAAATTTGGGGATGTCGATAATATACTAACTAAACTCTGAACAATTAAAAATCAAAATCAAATTATTAATTTGTATTTTGCCTGAAAACGTCTGTCAAGGAAACAAGATATTTCCATTCCTGATTATCATATTTTCTCTTTGCCGAAACACTTTATTTAAAAGGTATTCCAATATAACAAATACCAGTGTAAAGTTAATAGTTGAAAAGCAATTGTTATGGTTTGGGTAACAGTTTGTCTTTTAAAACAGAAGTCTCCAGTCCCCAGTAGTAGACAGGTGCCAGCCCTGGGCCTGTTGTCTTCTCCCGCCCTCCCACCTCTCTACCACCTGGCCACCCAGTGGGGCTGAGCAGTGGGCAAGCAGGTGAAGCTCGTCTGTTTGCAGCTGCTCCCCATCGGCTGCATTGCGGCCTGGGCTCTGGCTCCTGTTGGATCGACAGATTATTGGCTTCTTATGGGAGCACAGCCCCAGTGTGTGATTGTTTTATCATCTATCGCAATGTGATAGTTGTGGACATGGGGTGCGTGGTGGATGTAGTGCCTATGGGTCATTCTGGGATCTCCTTCACCTTCCTTCCAAGGAGGTATTGTCCCTCTTGCCACAAAAGCTGGTGACTGCTGCTTTAAAGGTTCATGTTTTAGGGGCAAGAATGTGGCATGTATGGTGGTTAAAGCCTGGCCTCTAATGGCAGACTATGGATCCAGTCTCTCACCTCGCAGCTTGAAAATCACAGTAAGTACACATGCGAGTGTGTCTAAAAGCCCGAGAGGAGAATGGAGAAGGGATTGTGGCATGGCCATCCCTTCTGGGGGTGATTTCTCACATTCCCTCTCACTGTCTCTCTCTTTCTCTGATGAGTACATGCACCTTAAAGCAAAAACCTTAAAGTAAAAAAAATAAAAAAATACACTAAAAGTTCATGTTTTGCACCAAGCCTACTTGTGCATGTGTGCCCAAAAACCCAGAAAGGAGGAGAGATGGAGGAGAAGGGATTGTGGTGTGACCATTCCCCATGGTGGGTGCTTTCTCCTTTTTCTCTGTCTCCTCAGTCCCCCATCCCCACCCCAGTGCATGCAGTCACTACCAAAAATAAATAAATAAATAAGAGGTTCATGTTTTGAAATTTGGTCCTCATGAGCAGTGATCAGATCTTGGAGGCACTTGGATTAATGTCTCGTGAGAGTTTGAGCTCACCTTGCAAAAATAGGTTCTTATAAAAGCGAAAGCAAGCGCTCTGTTTTCTGAACACACCTGCTGTCCCCTGTGCTTCTACCAACCATGTTGTAGCCCATCCTAAAGCCGGACTACGCCTTTGGAGTTTCCAGCCATGAAAACTGTGAGTCAGTAAACTTATACTTCTTTGTAAGTCATTCAACCTCAGGCATTTCTGTTAGCAACACAAAATGAACTAAGACAGAAACAGTGTCTGAAAACAGTTGCTAAGCTAACTGTAGTTCCATTTTTTAAAATATTTTTAAAATACTGCCAGAGGGCACCTGCACTCATAGAGAGAGAAAGAGAAAACACCCCTCCCCCCACATAGAATGGCATTATAGCAATCCCCTTTCCTTCATTTCTCGCTCCTCTCAAGGTTCTGGGAACACACACACACCTGCGCAGCATGTTTCTCAAGCCATCTGGATTTCAAACTGAACAGTCCATCTTGTGGAATCCAGCTGCCTTAACCATGAGGCCACAGGCTGGCCTGCTAACTTTAATTCTTTTCTTAAAAAAAAAATTAATGACTGAGTTTGTATACCTAAGGGAAATGGTAACATTTAATTTTTATGCAAACCCCTAAAATTGAGTCTGATTAACTTACAAGGAGCCGGTATCGTTATGAGTTTTTAAAGTGGCCCACAGCCCCTGTACTACTGTAGGCCATGAAGGGCTGGTCCTGGAAGGGGCAGTCATTGTTCAGGGCATTAGGCAGGAGAGAGCAGAGCTCTAGTTCCTGGAAAGACCTAAATAAAAAGGAGGTATAGTAATTCTCCCCTTATCCATGATTCCAGTTACCCGCAGTGAACCACAGTCCCAAAACAGCTGAGTACTGTTCAGTTAGTTATTTTCAAAGAGAAAGTTAGAGATCATAATCACTTAAGTTTTATTACAATATATGTTACTATTATTATAATTGTTGTATTTTATAATTATTGTTAACCTCTTACTGTGCCTGATATATAAATTAAACTTCATTAGAGGTATGTATGACAGGGAGGACTTTTTAAAAAGTTCACGGAAAAAGGCATATTATGAAAAACTATGCATGGATTTCAATTTTGTTTTTCAGCATGGAAATCAAATTGTACTTTAATCTCATTGTTCCGTGAACTTTTTGAAGTTCCTTTGCATATTTAGGAGAACACCTAGGCTGTACAGGTTTGGTGCTTTCCATGGTTTCAGGCACCCGCTGGGGGTCTTGGAAGGTATCCCCTCTGGATGAGGGGAACAAATATAGAAAGACAAGACCCCACTCACAGAGAAAGTAGTGTGTCTGCCAGACTACAAAGTATAGATTCAGGAACACAAAAAGCAGAAATTAAGAGTGAAGCCTGAGGAAGAGTTACACCTAGATACCAATCTAGGGCGAAGCGCTCTCTGAGATCTCGGGAAAGTTATTTTACCTTTCCAGGCTTGTTACCTAATCAGTAAAATATAGAAAATAACAATACATACTTTTGTGATTCTTTTGAGAATGAAATATTTTAATGTGGCACTTGGCACAAAATAAAATTTGTTTTAAAATGCAATTTATTTTTATTAAAGTTGGCCCATGGTTGTGTTATTAAAGATTGAAGACAAAGCTTAGGCTAGAGCTCAATGTGGCAGGGAAGGTGGGTAAGTGTTAATGAAGATAAGGGAGGTGAGATGAGTAGATTTAGTTCAGCATTTATAAAAAAAGATTACTTGAGAGCCAGCCAGTGGCATGGTGGTTAGTTATGGTGACTGGATCCCGTATGGCCTACTGACTGCATTGTTTGAGTCCCAGACCTCTTGGCTCCAGAAACAGAAACAGATGGTCCCTGTGTGCCCAAAATCCTAAGAGAAGAATGGAGTAGAGCAGATTATGGTGTGGTCACCCCTACCCTGGGGGGTGATTTCTCACTTTCCTTATCTCTTGGTCTCTTTTCAGTAACTGCACATGCCCTATAACAAAATCCAAACATACCATAAAATAACCTGGACTTTTCCAGCCCAGCATTGTAATCAGTAGAGATTGAGATTGTAAAAGAGCAGCCACAACCAGAGGATTCCCTTGAGGAAGCCTGAGAAAGACTTTGAAGGAAGAAAAAGAGACTGATCTTTGTTAGCAGATGTTATATCACAGAATACTTGGTAGGCAGGGCTGAATTGAGAAGATTTATGTGTAACTTGTGTGCTGGGCATTGCTTTTCAACAATTTGAGTAGCTGATATGTAAATATTTTCTCAAAACTATTTAAAACCATACTGTTTCTGTTATAGAGTCACAAACAAAAATTATAACAAATATTTTGAATATTACCTTTAAATTTCATTTTTTGAAATTTTGAAAGTTGCTTATTAACTGTCAAGAACTATGGAATATGAACAAAATTTTTTTGATATGTAAAGTAAATGTTTGGGAAAATGTAAAAATAAATAAATTATTTTAAAAAATAAAAATAAATGGAACCAGCAGTTTGCGTAATGGCTATGTCACTGGACTCCCATGTAGTTGACTGCGGTTCGCGTCCCGGACCCGGTGGTTTAAACTCACACCAGGCGCATGTGCATGTGTGCCTAAGATCCTGAGAGGAGAATGGAGGAGAAGGGATTGTGGCGTGGCCATCCCCCCTGAAGGGGTGATTTCTTGCTTTCTGTTTCTCTGTCTATCTCTGTCTCTCTGGCGAGTGCATGCACCCTATAGCAAAAATCTCTCCAAAAATAAAGAAACAAACAAACAAACAAACATTTCTCTGAAATTCCAAATCTGTAGCTTTGTACTGTGGCAATAGCACTACTAGATTTTTATAAAATGTTTTAAGTTTATTCATTTTATTCATGATATGTGCACTTGAAAAAGAGAGAGAGAGGCATCCCTGACAGGGTTTCATCATCATAGGATATTGGGCATGTGCATGCCTGGCATAGGTCAGGTTAGTGAGGGATCCTAACCCCAGGTCGGCCATGTGGCTTCCCACTCTACAGTTGGGTACACTACCACCTGCACCACTGAGGCTGAACCTCAAAACTTATAAAATTTTAAATTAGTTGATTCATGAGCACATAGATTTCTTGCCAAGTAAAACTACTTTATTTGGGAAACTCAGGCATGGATTCTATTTTCTTCTAAATTTATTTCTCTTCTCAATTATACTTAGTTCAGGAGGTGGTCAGGTGAATGCCCCTTGTAAGATAATGATGTTATTTAGCTCTGCCTGCTTCAGATGCTTTTGGAAGGAGCAGGGTGTCAATATACTGAAAATACAGTTGCACTGCTTCAATTTGATCATATAGAAAAATCTTTCGGTTGTGATACTTTGAACCACAAATTCTCATTGATGATACTGCTCTTCTGTTGTAAATCCACAGAACTTTTCTAATAAAGACAGATTGTGTTAATTTTTATCTTTTAGCTAATATATAAAATTTACTCAAGTATTTCAAAGGTTTCAAAACTTATTATTGCTTTTTATTCGACTAGATGTCAAAATATGTGAATTCCATTCAAATGTGAAATAACTCTGATTGTTGCTGATGGTAATCATTTTCTTTTCAGTACTGTAATTGAAGTTTTGATTCTCCCTAACTATGAGATCTCAGTTAGCTAAAGGAACCAGGAATGAAATCAAATCAAGTCATCTGGCTCAGGCTAAAATTTAGATGGCAGTTCTTAGTAACTCTTTTGACTGACAGTTACACAGAAGAACATCCTAATGGTGATTAATGTAATGAAAAGCTCATTAACATTTATCAGAATATGTAACCCAAAGAGAATTCACTGTCATGCACTTTCATTAAATTAGTACATTTGACCTAAAGATTCAATTTAAGAATCAATGAGAAGAACCATTTTATTTCTTTTTTATTTCTTTTTTCTCTTTAAATTTATTTTTTACATTAATTCACCATACATCATTACAGCATACAAATGAATTTTCCATCCAAAATACACTGTGTATTGGTTCAATCAAGCACATCAACATACATGTTATCAGCAAATAATTTTCCAATTCTTATGTCTTGTATACTTTGTTTTTTGTTTTGCCATCCTTGGTTCCCTATTCCTTACCATTTTACATCAGATCAAAATATCCATGGCGTCTCAGTTTGGTTGTTATACCTTCATTCATGCTTGGGTATGTGTTTTTCCTTATCACTAAAAAATTGCTATTTCTTATGCATTAATATATTTTAATTGGGAAACTTTTTAACATGTTTAAAATTTTACAGTTGATAAAGTCTATTTATTCAAATTGGCAGGAAGCCTGAAAAAACTGTATATTTTCAGTGCCTCTGCTTTCTTTAAAAAGGGAACATTGGCATCAAACATGTGTCATGAATATAAACCAAGTCTCTCTTCGTCTCTCCGTCTATATTATTCATGCTGACTAATTGATCATTGATGATCCTGGCACACTGTAAGATCCGAATGTTTGTCTGAGTCACCAAGACATGTTCCAATTATCGAGATATAGAGGATATAGTATGGAATCAGAAGATCTGTTTCAGGAACCTGACTAGGCCACTCACTAGCAGTGCCAGGGTGGGCAGACAGCATCATCTCTCTGTGCCTTTGTTTCCTCATTTCCTCACCTGTAAAACTTCAATAGTAATAGCATTATCTTGGCCCAGCCTTGGCAGCAATGTGCTAGATATTGAATTTTGGCAGGCTGAGGCTACATAGGAGGTCTGTTCGATTCCTGGGCTACCATGAAAGTCAGGTATAGTGGTATGATCCTGTAGTCCTAGCTACTTGGGGGCTGAGGCAGGAGGATGGTGATGTAGCAACACCTTGTATAAAAAAAGCACCACACAGACACACACACATACACACAATAATAGCATTCATCCACATCCAAAAAAGAATAGCATTCTCTCAAAGGGCCAATAAGAATCAGATGATACAATAGGTATGACTAAGCTTTAAAAATTATGTAAAGAGCTATATATGTTTATAGCTTTAGAAGTGAAAGTTTCTCATATTTCAATGGTTTCACATTATACATACAAAACAATAAATCCATCTTTCTCATATCTACTGTAGATTACTTGAGTCTGTTGTTTAAACTTATTTTAATAAAAATCTTTTTTGAGATCATGTACATTCACTTGTTGTAAAAAGTAATATAGAGCCTGTGTATGCTTTCCGCAATATTAACATCTTCTAAAAGCATGGGGGAATGGCCACACTACAATCCCTTCTCCTCCTGAGATTTTTGGGCATGCACACACATGCTCTTGGCATGAGTTTCAAGCCCCTAGGTCTGGGACTCAGCCACGGTTGGTCATGTGGGAGTCCAGCAACTTAATGACTATGCTGCAGGCTGGCCCCTAAATATATTTTGATATGTGTGTTTATCTGCATATCCTTCAGGAAGAATAATCTCTTAATAGCTTTTACTTATTTCTTATTTGGATTATTATTATTATTTTACTGTTGAATTGGGAGTCCTTTCTATATTCTACACATTCGTCTTTGTTAGATACATGGTTTATAAACAGTCTTTTCTTCTGGTCTGCAGTTTGTCTTTTCACTGTCTTTTTGTTTTGTTCTATTTTGTTTTGTGTTTTTAGGTTTTTGCCATAAGGTATGAGTACTCACTGGAGTCAGAGAGAGGAGAAGTAAGAAATCATCCATCAGTGGGCATGGCCATGCCATAGTCCCTTCTCTTCCATTCTTATGATGTTCAAGCAGCCAGATCTGAGACTTGAACCATGGTTGGCTATGTAAGAGTCCAGTGCCTTAACCATACCACCATATGCTATCCCCTTCACTGTCTTAATATGGTCTTTTGCTGAACAAAAGCTTTAAATATTGATAAAGTCCAATTTATTATGGTTCCATTTGTCTTTGACTTTTTTTGGTCTTACTTTAGATCCTGAAGATTTTCTATTTTTTCTAAGAATTTTATATTTTTATATTTCACATTTAAATTCATGACCCATTTTGAGTTGATTGTTTTATGCAGTGTGAAGTTTAATTGACCTTTTCCAAACTTCAAAGACTTTCAGTCCTTCTATTTTCAAACACTTTCTTCCTCACTCTTTTTTTCTTTTCATTCTGACACACCAATGATACAAATGTTGGAACTTTTTATTATCGTCCTGGGAGGTTCTGGTTGGTTTTTTACTCTATTTTTTCACCGTTGTTCTTACTGAATAAATTCTTGTGATCTCTCCTCAACTTTACTGTTACTATTCTTTTGTCATCTCTACTGTTGCACCCATTCAGTAAGTTTATTACTATTGTTTTTAAAAAATTTTTTATTGGGTCCAGCAAATGGCATAATGGTTACATCACTGGACTCCAACATGGCCAATTGCAATTCAAGTCCCGAACCCAGAGGCTTAAAACTCACGCTGGGCACTCTCCCAAGAGGAGAATGGAAGAGACATGATTAAGATGTGGCTATCCAGCCGGGAAAGTGATTTTTCACTTTCTATCTCTGTCTCTTGGTGAGTGCATGTGCCCTGCAGCAATAATATCTCTAAAAAAATATTTAATTTTTATGTATTATTTTTACTAATTTGCTCCAGAGAGAGGAAGAGAAAGTGAGAAAGTAAATGACCAGGTCTGGGACTCAAACCACTATGCACGGATTTCAGAATTTTTGTGCCAAGATAACCTGTAGTTTATTTCCATCTTGGCATAAACTTTTTGAAATGCCTTTTATTTTCCAGTCCTGTAATTTATGATTGCTGCCAATTCTAACGTCTGACTCAGTTGTATGTTGGTGTTATTTGGGGCTTTCCACTTATTTTAGCAGGCAGCCATCCTGCTTGGGTTAGCACGTGGGGCCTGATCTAAGTGTGCAGGTCACGTGCCAGTGCCAGTTTAATTTTCAGAGTCTTTGTGGTGGTGGTTGGTCTGCTTGGTTTCCTGGTACCACAGGGCTCCCACGTGGCCCTGATGCAGTTGCCTGATAGGACAAAAGAGTTGCTCTAGATAGGGATGCCTGGTGTGTTTCTGTGAGAGAAGGGAGTATTCGGACCTTGACCATGAAGTTCTTTGCTGAGCCAGGTAGTGGTGGATACTTTCCCAGTGCCCTCTTTCTGACTCTGGAAGTAGAGTCGAGGGTCCCTGGGAATAAACGGCTTTCCAGGCCAAGTCACTTCCTGTGGTGGGGTCCTCCTTGCGGTAAGAAGAGTAGAGCGTCAGTCCTGTCAGGAAGGAGAGCCCTTCCCCTGGCCTCTTGTATCAACCAGGCTTCCAATGGATTCCACTTGTGGTGGTGCTGGGCCTGTCTTGCTTTGCCCAGTTTCATTGACTCAGTAGGAATGAAACATCATGAGCTTTCTCTTTTCTGTTAGGTTATACTTTAGGAGCTCCAGGTCAGCGTTTGCTTTCTTCTGCTCCTGGTCAGGATGAGGAGACAGAATGCCCCATCACTGTGTTGCTCCTTCAGTTACAAGGTCACAAACCAGTTCCCCTTCTTCTTTCTGCCTGTCAGAATTCCCCTTTGGGTTCCCATTGTATTATTTCCAGAGTTTATAATTGTGCTTAGCTGGCAAGAGCCGAGAGAAATGAGGTCTACGCCACCTCATCTGGCTGGAAGTCCTAGGCTGACTAAAAGTATGCTTTTTATAATGTAGTGTTTTGTTTCAAAATCAATGACTATGTGCATCTGTTTCTGGACTTTATTCTGTCTCATGACTGTGTTTTGATTACTCAAGTTTGCCTCTGATCTTCATTAGTGAAAGCGACCCCTCTGCTTGCTGCTCTGTAAAAAAAACAAGCTACAGTTTATATTTTTGCTGGGACTGCTGCTGATTGTCTGTTCAGCTGATACATTCCTGAACAAATCGAATTGCCTTCTGGTTCATTTTCCTGTGTGTAAAAATAGGGAGCTTTATTGAAAACCTGTCTCTGAAATCTGTTACTAAATAAACCACTGATGACATGAAAAATGTAAACTAGCAAATGGGGGAGATAGTTTGGCAGACTTTGATGTGATTTTTGAACCGCAGATTTCTTCAAGCTCGTCAAATGAATAAACACTCAGACTATCTCACCATGTGACATTAGGCTTGACCCATCCATTTTCTCCCTGTCAATTTCCTATTCTGTAATTCAACATCTGTTTAATGCTTCTTTTGGGTTTCTTTTCCTCTGTATTTTGCCAGCCCTATTCTAGGCATTCAGCGGGATGCAAAAATTGACACCATGCTCTAAGGGCTTGAGACACACAAGACCAGTATATAATTATCCTAAGAAGATCATTCATAAAGAATTATGGTCAAATATGTAAAGAAAATCTCACAAGACTATCTGCTCCATGAGAGCAGAGACTGGACTGATTGTTACCCAGCATTTTATCCCCAACATACAGAGCAGAAGCTCAGTGAATGTTCTTTTACTGAATAATGCATAGAGAAGTAATCTTTTTTTGGTAGAGAGGTTTATTTGCTATAGGGCGTGTGTGCTTGCCAGAGAGACAGACAGAAAGCAAGAAATCACCCCTCAGAGTGGATGGCCATGGTGTAATCTCTTCTTCTCTGTTCTCCTCTCAGGACTTTGGGCATGCATGCACACACACCTGGCAAGAGTTTTAAGCCGCTGGGTCTGGTACTCGAACTGCAGTCGACTACGTGGGAGTCCAGTGATGTAACCATTACACCATCTCCTGATCCCTGAGAAGTAAACATTTAAATTTGCTTTTGGTATGGCATAGTTCCAGTCAATAGAAAGTATAATTAACCCATCAGAATGGTTGCTGACTGTTGTGCGGTACCAGCAGGTACGCTTGGTTATGGGGCATGTGTGCAGATCCATCAGCAGGATTTCTTGGTGGCTAGAGAGGTACCATCTGAACTAAGCCTGAAGGATTTGTGGATTTCAGATAGGCGTGAGGGAGGAGGAAGGTATTTAACTAGGAAAAAGGATTTGAGTAAAACCACAGACATGAGAATTCTGAAGGGGGGCCAGTAGATGGTGTGGTAGTTAAGGGCGCTGGACTCCCACATGGTCCACTGCAGTTCAAGTCCTGGCTAACTTTCTCACTTTCCCTCTCTCTATGTGTGTCTCTATCTGGAAATATTAAAATAATAATAAAGTTAAAATAACTCTTTAAAAAAATTCTGGAGAATAACAGGCAGAATAATGTGGTTTAATTGGAAATAGGCGTTTTTAAAATTACGCCTAGGACCCAGATGTTACAAAATCTTATTTGTAGTCTCTTTTTATCCTTTTCATTCTGTACTCTCATCTGCAGTTGTTTTCCTGTGGCTTCAAAGCAATAACAATAAAGCAATAACTAACAATAAAGCAATAACAATAAAGCAAACGTTTCAAAATATATTTTTCTACCATCTTTTTCATTATTCCTAGGTTCATTAGTGTAACTTAATTTTAGGAGTTTAGTTTTAAAAATCACATGAATTAATAACCTTTAACAAATAGCATTTAACATATAACAACAGGCCCAGCCCGTGGCACAGCGGTTAAGTGCTGTGCCTAGGGATCTGGATCTCACACTAAGGATCATAGTTCCGATTCTGGCCCCCAGAGCTTGAGAAAACACACCAGGTGCGTGGACATGTGTACCCCAGTCCTGGTGGGATGGAGAGATGATGACAGTGGGATTTCAGCATGACGATACTCTATTAGGGCATTCCCCCCCTCCTCTGGTGAGTGTATGCACCCTCTGTCAATAGAAGACTGTAATAACAAGCCATAAGATAAAAGTTATTTCTAGTATTTTTTAAAATGCTAGACCATAGTATATCTTGGGGGTCAAATGGTAGTACAGCTGACTGACCCAGGTGGGAAGGTTGCAGACTTGCATCTGGAGGGCAACCACCCTGAGCACATGGCACATGGCACAGGGCTCCAGCCCATGCTCAGCAGCTGAGGCTGGAGTGGATTGTGGTGTCAAGATCCTGTTAGAGGTGCTGTCTGTTTCCCTCTCTCTGTATCTCGCTCATGGAAGAAATGAATAAGTAAATTAAAAATAAACAAATAAGATGGTCTATCTCGGCTATGTTATCGTTGGATCTTGCTTCTTTGGTTATTTTCTAGAAGGAGACATAAAACAACTACTGTAGAAAATTTTTATGTGGCATGAATATCAAGAAAGTGGGAAGGCCGTGTTACATGCTCATAAATAAATCTTATCCAAGCTGCTTCATATGATTTACATGCTTCTCAACCCTGCGCTGACCCACAAAGCACTGAAGAGAAAAGTAAGGCAGAGGCATTCCTTAGTCATAGGAAGAAAAAGCTAATTAATTCTAAATACTTGGTCTCTCTTCTCCTATTTTCCCAGCACTAACTTAGAGGGACACAGACTATCTGTCAGAACATGGCAAAGTCAGAGATATTTAATCACCAATTATTTTACAATCTGAATGAACTATTTCCTTATTTTTGTAGACGTTGACAAAAATGCACACTTTATTTGATTTGAACTTCGAATTGTATAGGATAATGTGTGTACTGGTAAAAAAATAGTAATGAATGAATGATCTGAATGCCATTCTGATTTAAGTATATACAGAAAGACATTTCAGAATTGCATTATTGTATATATTCCCACCAAAGTATATGAATGCTTCCTTTAGGCAAATAAAAAGACAAAGGGGTGTCCTCATCTGATAGAAATGCAAATATGTTAGTAAGTCATTAATTGTAGTAGCCTAAACACCTTTCCTTTTCCTAAATGGGCAGAATCTGATCCACCAATGTTTCATAAAGCATTCACCTTAAAAATGGATTTTATGCCTTTAAGATGTTAATTGATGTCTCCTAACTAATCCAAATTCTCTTTCCGGTGGGACATGGCAATTATTGAAAGCACACAGAGACATTCAGATTCCAATTTCCTATTAGTTTTAAAAAGATGCTAATCTCAATGATCTCCATAGGTAAATCTGTTAAAAGAAAATCAGTTTAATACGTGGTGAATAAAATCTCTGAGTCTAAATTAATCAGTTCAGCACCAACTCCATTATGGTGATTATTAATCATGTGGTTGGCCTTATCAGAATCAACTTTACATTGAAAGCATTTTCTTGTCTGTTCCCAGAGCGCTTTGGCGTTCCATTGTTGTCACACTCATTGTATTCTTCCTTGCATCCGTCTGTCTTCATGAAAACTTCCACTGTTCTTCATGCCATTGTTTTTACATTAAAAATAGTTTTTATTTAACCAAATCAACCCAAAATGCTGTCATTTCAAAATGTTATCTGATAAAAATAATGAAAAAGATAGTTTATATTCTTGCTTTATACTGAGTTTTTAAAATGTTGTGTAAAATTTTACACTTACAGTGCATCTCAGTTCTGAAGTTAAATTTTACCAAATATACTTGATCTACATTTTGATTTAATAATGACTTACAGTTGGGAAAGAAGATTCATATATCTAAGTTGTCCCAAACATACCTTAAAGTTTTCTAATAACCAAATCAAATATAAGGAGTTTTTGTGGATTTTGTTTTGTCTTTTGTTTTTGTTTTTTTTCTTTAGGATGCATAAACTCGATGGAGACAGAAAGAGAAAGAGAGAGAAAGACAGAGATGGGGAATGTGAGAAATCACTTCCTGGGGGGATAACAATGCAGCCATCCCTTCGCTTCTGTTCTCCTCTTCAGATTTCATAGGCACACACACATGAGCTCGGCACAAGACACCAGGTCAAATATTCTAACTACCAAGTCAGCCATGTGGGATCCAGCCATCGTAACTTCCATGTCATTGGCTAGCCCTCAAATGTCAGTATTTAAAGTTCGCCTTTTCACTAATTAAAATTTAATTAAATAAAACACTTTCACTATTTTTTTCTTTTTTTTAAGTTTATTCATTTTCTACATTAATTCACTACACACCATCACAACACACAAATAAATTTTCCATCCAAAATACACTGTGCATTGGCTCAGTCAAGCATGTCAACATACATGTTCTCAGCAAATAATTCTCCAATTCTTATGTCCTGCATACCTTGCCTTTTGTTTTGCCATCCTTGATTCCCCATCCCCCACCCTCTGCTATGTCCCATCCTCCTCCCCCATTGTCCCTGGCATCCATGGTTGCCCTCCATGCCTTCCCCC